>NW_024883577.1:30000-67131 GCF_019059575.1 Amphibalanus amphitrite
ACGAGCCGCGCTGGAAGCGAGTCTGCAGAAAGCGGCGCTTGACGATCTGCAATGGGAACGGAGGAATGATTTTCCGGACCTCACCGAGCAAGATGTTCACGCGCCAATGGCTCATCACGATCAAGGAAAAGAAGCACTCATGGCAGGAACCGTTCTCGAGCCTGAGGACAAGGCGTCAAGCAGACGCTGTTGCTCGGCATCCAACAGGAACACACCGAAAGTGACATTGCCACAGTTCAGTGGCAATTCACTGGAATGGCCGCAGTGGTTCGGTTTGTTCTGTGCTCTCGTGGACAGTCAGGACGGACTCTCTGATACTGAAAAAAATGGTGCATCTCCAGGCATCAGTTATTGGACTGGCAAAGAAGACCATAGCGGGATTCATGTACAGCCCCCACTTGTACCGCGACGCACTCATGGTGCTGCAAGAGAGGTTTGGTCGTCAAAAGGATATCGTCCGTGCTCACCTCAGTACCCTGTTTGGTGCGCCGCGCATCGGCGTCTCTAGTGCTGCTGCTCTGGAAGAATTGTACACAAAAGTCAATTGTACAGTGACAGTTCTCCAGAGTCTTCACTGTGACGGTGATCTGATGAGTCACGAAAATCTGCAACGAGTGGTCGAGAAACTCCCCGCCGATCTCAGAAGGGAGTGGAGCAGACATGAGATTGAGTCGGAACTCAGTTCACCGTCGCTAGCCACGTTCAGCAAGTGGCTTGGGGGACAGGTTAAGATCGCCTTGAACTGCATCGATCCCGTCTCGCATGTACTTGAACGGAGGACATCGTCGAAGAGAGCTACGTTGTTGACAAGTACTGACCACACGGCGTGCGTCTGCTGTGACGGAACTCACCACCTGGCGGATTGCAGCATATTCACCGGCTGGTCTGTGGGAAACAGGGCGCAGTTTGTGGCTGACCGTGGACTGTGCTTTGTATGCCTGCAGCACGGTCATCTGATAAGGACCTGTCGCTGGGCTAAGCCATGCGGAAAAGAAGGTTGCACCATGCGTCATCACGAGCTGTTGCATGGCAGCAGTCGTGTATTTCGAAGGCAGTGGCCTGTGGAGGAAGCTCGGCAGCAAGATCATGTCGTCAAAAGGCAAACATCTGCAAATGACGCTCAAGCACCAACGCAAGTGGAGACTTCTGTTCATCGCACGGTGGCGACTTCGTTTCCGGTTGACGAGTCCGAGACACTATTGCAGATAGTGCCAGTTCGTATCCACGGCGAGGGCAGCACGTTCGAGGACGTCTTTGCTCTGCTCGACCCTGGGTCGCAGACCTCACTCTGTGCTGCCGATGTGCTGACATCCTTGAATATCACAGGAACACCGAGTGATCTTTGTCTCCAGAACGTTGAAGGCAGTGGAAGCCCTCAGAGCTCACAGAAGGTAAAGCTCCTAGTGAGCCCTCGAAGTGGTGATCAAGTACCGATAGAAGTGTCCGAGGCCTTCTCAGTTCCCAGACTAAACGTGAAGCCACCGCAGATATCAGCTAACCAGAGATGCAGGTGGGAGCATACATTGGACTTGGACATTCCGGACTACAGGGGAGTGGAGATCAAACTGCTCTTAGGGGCAAATGTCATCGAAGCCGTCATTCAACAGGAGGTGAGAATCGGCAGACCTGGTCAACCAGTAGCAGAAAGAACTGCGTTTGGGTGGACATTGACTGGCACGGTCAAGGGTCTGGTCCCAGGACGACTCCGGCACGTCATGTTCATCAGGAAAGCCCCAGTGGAACACGAACTCACGTCTGCGATCGAAGACTGGTGGAAAACTGAGTCGTTCGGGGTGAAGATACATCAGCCTCTAGCAAGGTCTGTTGAGGAAGATCGCGCTGAGAAGATCATGAAGGAGACTACAAAAATGGTAGAAGCAGGAAGATATGAAACAGGCCTCCTGTGGAAAAAGAGTGGTGCAAGACTTCCGGACAATCGGAGCATGGCTCTCCGCCGGTTGCAACAGCTGGAGAAAGGGCTACTTCGTCAGCCGGAGAAAGCAGACAAGTATCAGAAGATCATAGACGGATATCTGGATCAGGGGTTTGCCAGAAGACTCCCTGAAGAAGAGCTACTGAAGTATCATCCGAGGCGATGGTATCTGCCCCATCATGGAGTTACCAACCCTCATAAGCCGGGAAAGCTCAGACTGGTGTTCGATGCTGCTGCTTCCTCCCAAGGCACGTCTCTCAACAGCGAACTCTTGGTGGGCCCCGATATGCTGCTCAGCCTACCGGGAGTACTGTTACGCTTCCGAGAGGAGGCCGTGGCGATCGTTGGTGATATTGAAAAGATGTATCATCAGGTACGTGTGATTCCCGACGATCAGCCTGCTCTGAGCTTCTTTTGGAGAAATCTGGATCTCACGAAACCTCCAGATGCCTACAACATGACGGTGACGATCTTCGGAGCTCGGTGTAGCCCAGCTTCAGCCAACTACGTCTTGTGTAAGACAGCCATGGATCACCAGGAAGATACAGTCATTTCCCGAAAGGCAGCGACGGCCGTCCAGCGTAACGTCTACATGGACGACCTACTGAGAACAGAGAAGACAGTCGCAGACGCAATAGCACTGAGAAGCGAAGTAACGAAGCTGGTATCGAGAGGTGGGTTTAGGCTCACAAAGTGGCGAAGCAACTCGGAGGAAGTCGTCCTCGACGTCCCAGAGGAAGAGAGAGCGGGTATGGATGGACCGACGGAGAACGTACTCGGATGCCCGTGGAATTCGGTCGAGGATACTCTGGGTGTTCGATGTGTTGAAGTGGAAACCTCACAGCACATCACGAAGCGGCGCGTTGTTGCTATCGTTGCCCGTCTGTTCGATCCCATGGGTCTTGTGGCACCGTACTCACTGCAAGCGAAACTACTCGTGCAGAGACTCTGGGCGCAGGGTCTCGGGTGGGATGAGCAACTGAATGAGCATGAGATGCGCATTTGGCGCGCATGGGTGGCCGAATTGCCTCGTTTGAGTGACGTGGTTGTACCGAGATGTTTGCATCCGAACCTAGAAGACGATGAGCGGAGGTACGAGATGCATATATTCTGTGATGCGTCGGAGTCGGCCTTTGGAGCGGTGGCGTTCCTCAGATCAGTGCAGCTTGGCGGGATCAACGTCGGCTTCATTGCAGCGAAGACACGAGTCGCGCCTTTGAAGCAGCTTTCAATTGTCCGCCTCGAACTCCAGGCAGCGGTGATGGCTGCCCGACTATCAGAAGCCATCGTGAAGGAACTGACTTACCAGATACATCGGACTGTGTTTTGGAGTGACAGCGTCGTTGTCCTGAAGTATCTGAACAACGAGAGCCGGCGCTTCCACACTTTTGTGGCTAACAGGATCGCGGAGATTCGGGAATCCTCTGATCCAAATCAGTGGAAGAAAGTGCCAACCCATTTGAACCCCGCCGACGCTTGCTCCCGTGGGAAGTCATTGGAGGAGCTGCTGACAGAGCCAAGCTGGCTCAAAGGTCCTGATTTTCTGCGTGAAGAGGAGGATGAGTGGCCAACTCAAAGCGCTGTAGATATCCTGAACTCTTCGGATCCGGAAGTGCGGACCGTCGGTGCTACTAGCGCCAGTAGTGCTTCAGGAGAGTTCCTTCCGGATCCAGCGAACTTCTCTTCGTGGTTGAGGTACAAAAGAGTGGTCGCCTGGATGATTCGATTCATCCGAAATCTCCAGTTGAGGCGAGAGGCCGGGAACCAGCAGCTCATGACGGGGCCTCTGTCTGCTGCTGAACTGGAGACGGCGGAAGGGGTCATCGTGCGTAAAGCACAGAACAGACATTTCGAACATGAGATTCGGAGTCTGAGCGCAGGAAGTCTGGTGCACCGATCGAGTCGGATCAGGAACTTGTCGCCGTTCCTCGACAATGCGGGCATTCTTCGTGTCGGCGGGCGACTAGGCAACGCCCCTCTGCCGTTCGCTAGCCGACATCCGGCGCTCTTGGCATCAGAAGACCAAGTGACACATCTGATTATAGCGGACGCTCATCAGCAAGTGTTCCACTCTGGAATGGAGCGCACCCTCACGGAAGTCCGACAACACTACTGGCCGTGTCGAGGAAGGTCGCTGGTGAAGCACGTGATCCACAAGTGCCAACAGTGTAAGCGCAGACGCTGTGGTCCGCGAATCCCGAGAATGGCCGACCTTCCAGCCAGTCGGTTCGATGAAACACGAGCATTCAACACTGTCGGGATAGATTACTTTGGTCCCATGGAAGTGAAGAGGCTTCGGAAGATAGAGAAGCGGTATGGCGTGTTGTTCACATGCTGTGCAACAAGGGCTGTGCATTTAGAACTAGCTCACAGTCTAGACACAGACAGTTTTCTGCTCGCCCTGCGACGATTCATCGCTCGTCGCGGCAAGCCAAAGCTGCTACTATCTGACAACGGGACCAACTTTGTCGGGGGAGAGCGGGAGCTCAGAGAATCATTAGCAGAGCTGAACCAATCGAGGATCACAGATGAGCTCAGCCAGAAAGGAATTGAATGGAGGTTTCTCCCTCCTGGAGCTCCACATATGGGAGGCGTTTGGGAAAGGTTAGTGGGGAGTGTGAAAAGAGCTATGAAAATGGTTGTGGGGAACAGTTGCCTCACAGATGAAGTGCTCCACACTGTGCTCACTGAGGTGGAGTCGATGCTGAACGGTCGGCCACTCACATATATCAGCATCGATGGACGGGATCTAGATCCGCTGACACCTAACCACTTGCTTCTGGGCTGCGCGAACGCGAACCTGTCTCCAGGGAGATTTCAAGATAAGGAAGTCAACAGTCGAAAGCGATGGAGGCAAGCACAGACTATAGCCGACCACTTCTGGCGCAGGTGGCGTCGCGAATATCTCCCTTCGCTGATGGCTCGGAGCAAGTGGCAGGAGGACACGAGAAATGTGACAGTTGGGGATGTAGTGTTGATGGCTGAAGAGAGCGCTCCCAGAGGTTTCTGGCCGTTAGCGCGAGTTACTGAGGTGTACACGGGAGAAGATGGAAGGGTTCGTTCAGCTGAGCTGAAGACGGCATCGGGAGCGATCTATCATCGCCCGGTAACCAAGATATGCGTGTTGGAGGAAGTTGAAGGTTGTGATGGGGAGTAAGAGGCCCAATTTCCTCGTCCTGTACAGAAATGTGCTGTGTCTCGGGCTGAGCTTCCTCATCCGTCTATCACTGCCCAGCCCCGATTCCCACCTGTCACGCCTTCGACGACTGAGACTGGCGATGGTGGCGTCGTCTTCGGCTGGAGCGGCTCCGAGGGCGGCGCTGATGTCGTCATCTGGGGCGGCGGCATCTGCTATTGGGACCGTGCTTCCGGCCGGGGTGCTACCGGCGGTCGTGGCGCGGCCTACTGTCGCGGCGGGCGCTGCCGTCGCACTGCGGCTTGCTGTCGCGGCGGGGCCTGCCGTCGCTGGACTCGGAGCGGCGCGCTGCGGCAGCGGCGCCCGCGTTTAGAACGCTTGCGACAGTGGACACTTACAGAGTGTTGCGTGCGTTCAGAGTGGCGACATTCAGCGAACAAGTTCATCGTGAGAGTGACTTTTGCCGACGGTGGCTCGTGCACGCCACCTGAGCTGTGGTGTCGAGGTTGTGGCTCGATACGGGGTGATTAGTAAGCTCTAAGGACTGTACCTAGTTTCGAGCGGTCGCGGAGCTGACTATAGCGCGATGCCTTATCGTGTGCATCATTGCGTTTGTGTTGGCTGTGAACTTTGTGTTGGCAAGGAACTGAAGGGTGCTCCGCTTCCCAGCTGTCAACATTTGACGCAGATGCAGTTGAGCGATGTTGAGCTGGAGTGCTTCAGATAGAAGTATTGTATTCGGTTTAGTTGTGTTCGCTACGCGAAAACGAGGGGGAGGAATGTGATGACCGAGTCAGTCGTAACGTGTTCTCTCCCTTGTTTACAGATGAGTATTGAATGTGGCATGCTTGTCGTTGAAGGTAGGTACATGCACCCCAGTCTGTGTCTGCTAAGCATGGTGGCCTGTAGCATGCGCCTATGGGCTATGATGTACATATGTTGCTTGGCGCTGCATGCGATTTCATCACCGTCAGATCGGAAACACTTCTGGTGAGTGATGTTTGTGTTGTTGGGTGTCGTTTGCTTTCGGTCATATCTCTGGCAAAGATAAGCCTCCATTGTCATTAACATCAACCGTGATCACTTACTGCTATGCTATGGTTTGCATGAAAACTAGCATGCTTTCCCCCCTTTGTGCTATTGTTTTGCTCGTGCTGACTGTGCACTGCCGTTTGTGTGTTTTCAGAAACCGCTTGTCTCATTCGTTTGTCCTTTACCTGTCTGCTACCCATATCATACCTTTCTACCCGGGCAAACATTTATTTTCTGTCAAAATACAGCATGAACAAGAACAGGCGCGTATAAGAAATCGACGAGACGGTGATGACACACAGTCCTTACAATCGGTACAGGTGTTCCCTGAAAGCCCCGGAAGTGCTGGGTGTGACTGTATACATGCCGGTGGTTGTAACGCTGTGATAGAACACACCTGTACCGTCTTTTTTCCCGCCGAATTTACTGTAGACTGCTCACAATACTTCTACTAGGGGTGGCATTGGAATTGACTTGAGTGAAAGATTGAGGGAAGGATTGTGCTGAGACTGAGAGGCTATTGGTGAAGGTGAAACCAGCAATGCGCATCAGCCGCACGGCTTTGAAATGTAAAGGAAGGCGTAGTATATAAGCGCTAAGCGGTAGCTCTACGCAGTGAAACACTACGCCGAATTCCACTGAAAGTGATAACAACGGTCAGCTGGGTAACTTTTAAATGAGCTGCTGGTAAGACCATTTGTTATATAATCCAGGTACTGGCCACTGGTAGAGGCACCTGTTGTGTCCGCCACCTATACCTGCTGAATGTTGTTGTTTTTATCATAATCACTTACTGATCAGGGAGTAATTTTTATGATCAAGCGCCATCTTATTCTACCATTCATGTTTCAGCACCTGGCTTCGGGGCTTGCCTGCTGAAGTGGTTATTTTGCGCCCCGGCGCGCTTAGCACTAAGACGGAAGTAAATAATGTTTCAGCCGATAGGCCCTAATGTCAGCTGATACAGTCATGCGATGGAGGAAGGGGAGGGGACGAGGGGACTGAAGCCCGGGGGAGAGAGGGAAGAAGGAGGGTAGCTCGGGGGAGGGAGAGAGTGGGGGAGGAGTGTAAACAACCAGCTGAACGAGCGTCACCGAACCCTAGAGATCAAAGTCCCAGCCCCGTGCCCCGTGACAGACAGCGACAGCCGACTCTCGGCAACGGAGCGCAGACGTCAACACTCAACCTAGTTAGCTCAGCTGCTCACTGCTCAACATATGGTAGTCAACTACAAATTTAGCTCAGCATAGCTCAACATTAGGGCACGGGAGGTGGGCGGACTGCAGCGTTTATTAGCGAGGTGTCAACTGTAGTAATGGCACTGCATAGCAAATAGCGTGAGGAAATTCCGAAGTTTGTTGGACTTTCTAGAAGAGGGAGAGAGCATGGGGGATGGGAGGGATGAGAGAGAGAGAGAGGGAGGGAGGGAGGGAGGGAGACATAGAGAGAGGGAGGGCGGGATTGAGGGAGAGAGAGAGAGAGAGAGAGAGAGAGAGAGAGAGAGAGAGAGAGAGAGAGAGAGAGAGAGAGAGAGAGAGAGAGAGAGAGAGAGACAGAGTGAGAGAGAGAGAGAGAGAGAGAGAGAGAGAGAGAGAGAGAGAGAGAGAGAGAGAGAGAGAGAGAGAGAGAGAGAGAGATAGAGATAGAGATAGAGAAAGAGGGAGACAGACATACATACAGACAGACAGACAGACAGACAGACAGACAGAAAGAGAACGAGAGAGAACGAGAGAGTAAATGAGAGAAAGAAATGGAGAAAGAAATGGAGAAAGAGAAAAAGAAAAGAGGAAGAGAGAAGCGCAAGAAAAAGAGAAACGGAACAAAATCGGATTGACGTTAGTGAGCTTAAAGAAATGTTATCACCAGTCAACACACAGTACACACAGAACATTGTACGCCAGTTTTACCAAAAAATACCAGCCGGCCGCCGAAATAAAATATCCAGCCGAAAAAATAGACGCCACACAGCCACGAGTTTCACCAACAAAAAATTCCAGCCGACTTCGGACGGAAATTATTTGTCGCCGGTAGTCAGCTGATATTCTATTACGATATCAAATTACGATATGTCAAGGAGGTTAATAAATCATTTAAAGCATGTTTCAATCAAATTTAAGCGTGTTTTCTATTGCAAATGCTATATAAATTTCGAAATATTATAATCTTAAATTATTACATTATTTTCAAGAGTAATAACAGCAAAGTAGAGCATTATAAACTTTCCTATCTATATTAACATTCTGGTGCCCAGCAAAAGCCAATACAATACAAAACTACCAAATTGTAAGCGTAGGCATGTCATTCATAAAGGTGACGTAAGGAAGCTTGCATTTAATACAAATTTAAGATGGATCTTTTTTCCTGTCAGCCTATTATATTAATTTTTACAATACCTTCAACTTGTTATGTACCTTTTTGTCTGTTTTTAGTCGCACCTTGTAGAAAATCATCGTGTAGACCGAGAACGCAATGTGTGGACCTCCAGCTATGAGGAGGGGACTAGATGAGACCCACTCCAGTGGCAGCGGAACACCTTCAATTAAGGGGGCACTGCCGACTTTTGGTCCCATTCTTTCCATGCAACGCCCATAGGGCTAATATTAAAATGTCAAAATCAAAGGGGGCACGGTGCCCCGGTGCCCTACCCGTTCCGCCGCCTATGAGTCCCGCTCCCGACAGATCCGGGAGCCGCACCTCTTTCCTAGCTTTCAAAAGAGCGGCAAATAAGCGGTCAGCATTGCTCCCAGAGACGCCACCTGAAGCTGGACGGACGACGGACAGTTCCGCTGCCGAGCGATTGAAGTTGAAGTGCGGTGCTACGAGGCGGATTCGCGTGCACTGCATTAGCACCTTCTAGCGGGAGTAAGAGGGCTAACGAACTCGCCAAGGCCTAGTATATATGTAAAGCATTGTGCAAAGGCGAGTGTCTTACCTTAGGAAAATACCTACCCAGATTAACTGCTGCACCGCGGTCATTGCAGGGCTGAGGGTACGTCGTTCGCTCCGCTTCGGCGAGGTGGAGATAAGACTGCCCGGCTAGGTGGTTTTAGCCGATATGCATAATGCAGGCCCCGTTTGCCGGGCCCGGTCGAGAAGAAGGAACGCCACACAGCAAAGAATATTTGCTCCGGGCCCGCTACACTGGTCCGGCTCGTAAGTCGTAACAAATTAACAATACCTGCGCTAGCGTCGTCGACCGTCGTTCGACTGCGCCCAGTACCGCTCAGTGGAGAGTCCTGCCGAACTCCTCTGCGTGTGCCCAGATCATTCGTTGCGCGCAGACACAATCGTCCGACGGAGACCGCTGTGCATTATGATCGGGTGGTCACCACCTTGGTCGCCGGCTTTCACACCCAGCCGAGCCGTCTGGCTACCAGACATGTGCATGGATCCGAGAAAATGGATCTGAGATCTGATCCCACGGATCCTGATCTCGGATCCGTCGGGATCATAGATCCAGCTCTTTAATTTATCGAGAGATCCGTAGGGATCATAGATCCGAGTCTAGTATTTTCGCTTGAGATCCAGTGAGATCATAGATCCTCATTTATTTTTGGTCAACACAGAAATCCCAAAAAAATCACTCGTTGCAACTCACAAACGTTCGTATTTAGTGAGTTTAGGTGATAGCACGTCATAATCCATAGTTTTAAGGCACTTATTGACATAGAAGCACTTGGAAACCTGGTTTCAAATGCTGTGCATGGTGGGATCCACTCAGATCATAGATCCATGTTCTTGGTTTATCGTCAGATCCTGTGAGATCATAGATCCAGGATAAAATTTTCACGCCAGATTCGGTGGGATCATAGATCCAAACCTGCAATTTGCCTCGAGATCCACTGAGATCATAGATCCATCACTCGGATCCATGCACATGTCTGCTGGCTACGCCCCAAATGATCGTCTAAGCCTTTCGATTGGTTTGTAACTCGGGTCTAATATAGAAATGTTTGGGAGTTAGGACATGTTAAATCCATGTTCATGAACAAACATACATTATGCAACTAAAACGCTTTACTTACTTTAAGTTTTCTAGGCTGATGACAAGGCATACATCTATTTCATTGTAATATTTCTAAAATGTAAATAAATCATGAGCAATGAGCATAAAAAACAACAGCGATCCACTAGAAGCTAGTGTGGAAATGCACTGACGTAGGTCGCCTCGTACTGGCGCAGCTCGTAGCTCGTCCAGCAGCGCCAGCGTCTCCCGCACCCGGCCGCCCGCCTGCACCATCAGCCGCTGGAAATTGCTGCGCTGCAGCTCCAACATTAGCTTGACCGCCTGGCCGGCCCGGCGGATGCGCGCCGTCCGACGCACGCAGTGTACGTCTTCAACAGCGCCGGGATGTCGTACGACACGACCGCGTCCACGGCGTCCACGTCAATACCGCGCGCTATAGCCTCGAGCACACCAGCGCGGCCATCTCAGCTAGCGCGCGCCGCCGCCGGCACGCCGGCACTACCCCACAGAACTCAGTCACGCGCGCGCCCAGCACAGACAGCAGTAGCTCCAGCTGGTGCGCCACCTCGTTCCAGTTGACCAACACGAACGAGCGTCGCCAGTCGGGCTGTCGGAGCAAATGGTGCATCAGCAGCGGCTTCAGCGGCTGCAACGCCACCACGTTGAACGACTCGCTCAGCTCGGCCGGCGTGGTGAACCTGCCGACGAACTGACCGGGCAGTGCGACGGCGGCGGCCGCCGTGCCGACCACCAGCAGTCGCGGCTGGAACAGCGACATTCGCTCCAGCTTCTCCGGCCTCCGGGTTCTGTGACAAGGTGGCCAAGAATGGCAGCTTCTGAAGCGGCAGGTGAGGCGCGCAGACGGCGGCGGCCGTCAGCCGGCCGGCGATGCAGGGCGGCGGGCCGTGGCCGCCGCCACCCGCTCCACCGCTTTCAGCCAGCCCGTCTCGGCCATCTCGATCACCCGGTCCCGGTCGGCTTCGTCGATCACCAGGTAGCGCAGGTGCGGTAGCGAGAAGCCCTCGGCGCTGGTTATGTGATCCATCAGCCAGCCGGGAGTGCTCACCACGATCAGCCAGGGAGGCCGGGCCGCGCGGCCCCACCGCCACCAGTTGGCGCCCCCTCGTGCCACTGTGTCTCCACCCAGCAGCTGGACGCAGAGCGGCGTGTCGGCGTCGTACTGGCGGAACACGGCGGGCACCGAGCGGCCGGCCGGCGCCGAGACTCAGAGGTCGGCCGGTGGCAGTGGCGACTCTGCGGCCGCCAGCAGCTCGGGCAGCACGGTCACCTGCACCAGGAACACCTGTTCGATGCCCTCGGCGGCCAGCCGGGCGCGCAGCTCGGGGCAGAGCGCCGGCAGATTGGCCGGCGCCGGCCGCCGGTCGCCAATCGGCTGCAGGTGCGCCAGCCAGTCGGGCAGCGCACGCGGTGCACGGTCTGTCGGCTCGAGCGCTCCACCTCGTCCAGCACGGTGAAGTCGTCAGCGGCGGCGTCTCCGTCCGACTCGGAGGTGTCCTCACTGTCGTTATTGGCGACGGCGGCTGCCGCTGTGCGCTCAGTCAGGTCGGCCATCACAGCAACACTCGCCGATGATTGGCGTCATCGAAACCGTCGGACGATGGTGGATTCATCACCGTTTTTGCAGCAGAGACTGGAAAAACCTCAGCAATAAACAAGGGAAAACCTCACAACATGCCACAGCCTGCAATTGTGCATATTGTTATTATATTTCTCACATGACAGAAAATATTGGCTGCTTTATTCTAGGAACTGGCATGAAAAACATAAGCTAAAATCAAGCTAAGTGAATTATTATTGTATTTCAGCATGAGACTGGGAAAAAATCCTTGTCACTGTCAACATGACCAGTGTAACGGATGGGCTGCATGAACATTTCGGCGCATGATCTGAAAACTCTGTGAGCAGAAATTTCAGCGCTGAGGTGAACAAATAACATTTCGGCCACAATTTGCCTGGTGCCTCCACAATTTTGCAAAACTACTCACAATACTTACAGCCAGTTTTAACATGATCCCTGCATGACTCATGCATGCAAGATACACATGCATTCAATATCAGCACAGTGCACACACAACAGTTATGGATTCATTTACATTTTACAACATTACATTATTTTCTTTTCCTTCAATATTGGCAGCATGACTTGCTGAGCTCAGTGGCACAATCTTATGACAGCAAGTTTGTTCGGGTTCGCAACCATGCAAACTTTGCATGTTAGAATAGAATAGAGGTTACGGATTGAGGACGGTCAACAAGGACCTGTAGGAATCCGGTCATTTACTTCTCCCTTACATCAACCATGTAGCTCTTTAGCTCATTCTGGCACCGTATGTTTGGTCAGTCCGCAGGGTATACTTCCTGTTCGCCCACAGCTTGTCGAGACGATTCTTGAATGTGTTCAAGCTCGGTGCCGCGACGACATCTGCAGGGAGGCTGTTCCAGCTGTCAACAATGCGGTGACAGAAAGAGGTCTATGCGGTGACAGAAAGAGGTCTGTTTTGTTTGGCTTCAAAAACAAGCCTTTATACATTTCTTTCATGCTATTCAATTTTTTTTTAATTTACTGTCATTGATCTTGAAAATCTTGCCATTTTGGTCTTAGCCATGTCAATTGCACCTTCCCTATCCCGCACAGCTCAACTAAGTTCCACCCAAAAGAAGTAGTGGTATCAGTAGTTGGCGCCTTGCATTGTCAAATGTAGCTGAATATGTGAAAACAGTGACATATTTATTTAAAATCTTGAGTCCAATGAGCCTACCCTCTCTGCCTCTCCTTCCAGCATTTGTTCAAGCACCTTCAATTTTCGAAAATGATCTTCCATCATTATTTTCCACTTCCGTGCGACTCGCACGAGCAATGAACTTGTAAGCTGACCACTAGTTAATAATATGCTATCATCTTGCTGTTGGGTGCTTGTAGCAAAAAGATAATATAAACGAAAAAACTAACACCACAACACCAAACACCAGTCTTGTTGGTTCCTTTTAGTCAGGACTGGTGACAAAGGCTCTTTCTTTAGGCAATATCATCAGTATTCCTCTTCTAATCTTGAAGCCCAGATGCTTTACAAATTGGCCATGAATGATACTAAATTATTATATCAACTGGGAAGCGCAAATCACGATAATTAGTAACAAATGAGGCCAATTATTCCAACACGACATCAAATTGGGCTGTTTTTCTACAAATAATGGCGCAAAATAACACTCCATTAATGCCGCATTTGCCGTTGGTGAAACTCATTGGCTATTTTTCTGGCTGATATTTTTTCACGCCGGCGGATATTTTTTCGCCTGGTTGGTGAAACTCGTCGGCTGGTTTTTGACAGAAAAATTGCGCCGGGCTGCTATTTTTCTGTTGGTAAAACTGGCCTCAGATACATAAAGTAACGATGCGCCTTTTGGAGTGCACACTTAACAGCTAAAAATTATGACGCATGAAAATGGTACCCCATTATATACATACATACATACATACATACATACATACATACATTCATACATACATACATACAATCTTAGACGAGTCGAGCCATGCGTGAATTTAAACTCCCCTTTCGAGCTATCAGAGACTAATGTTACTCCCTAACAAATGAGCCAATTCCAACATGAAACTTGGACACGCTGCAACTGAGGAATAACCAAAAGAACATTACCGCTGCCTCCCATTTTCTCTCCACCCATATTCCAAGGAAGTTTATCTCGTAACCGATTTGTCTTCTGATAAGAAATGCATCTAAAATTTCAATGTTCCTCGCATCATAACTCATACGGGACGTGCACTTCCAGTACCCAGTGAATTCTGTTCATATGATAAATTGTACCCTTCCTGAAGTGTGCTACCGTAAATGCGTAGTTTTATTATATGATCCAGGTGCAGAAGCCAACAACAAATGACAAATGCAGATGAAGCTCTAACATGACGGTAAACCTTATTGCCTTTTCGCTGCATTTCCCATCTATTTCCTCGCGCGCATCAAATCGCGGACGCCTCTCGCCCACACCGTGCGGCCCCCATCCCGTATCGCGCCCACCGGTATCATATAGAGGCGGCGCAGGTAGCACCGATGGCGTCAGCCCCAGATAGCACCTGCTATCGGCTCAGATAGCACCTGCTATCGGGTGTACCTGACACCCAGACCCGGAGGTCCAGTCGCCACGCGGTAGTAGTCATAGTCAGTCATAGCGGTAGTAGTGGTAGTCATAGTCAGTGCATCGCCAACCGCGCACCGACGAACCGCGCTCGCTCGCGCCGCCCTCGTCGTCGCCCGTCGCCGCCGCTGCCGCTGTCCGCACCACTCCAGCCAGGTCTGTTTATCGTCTCAGTCCGGCCAGTCGGCCGGCCGGCGTCAGGCGGAAAGGAGGCCTCCGTCGCTCGGATCCGTACGCCTTGATCCTTACGCGGCGGTCCGCACGCGGCGCGGTTAGTGGGGCGGCAGTGAGCGAGCAACTGCAGGGCTTGCAGACCGCTGTGTTGGGTGGTGGTGTGCAAAATATTGCCGACCGGACGGTCAGGTGTGACGATCCGTGACGGGTGCTGTGACGGTCTGCCACGCTGTGATTTCGCCCCGCCCTCCGGATGTGGGTGTGGGGGTGACGGGGCGTTGGCGTTCAGATGAACCGCGCCCTGGCGCTCGAGCGCACGGCAGAGAGCTCGAGCCCCTGACTACTGCCGTTTAGGTGTGTGTCGATTGTATAGCGTGTGAGGTGTATGTGCGTGCGACGCTCAACCATGAAGCTCCCAGTGCGTCTACTCGTGGTCGCTGCTGGCAGCTCTCTTATCGTCGCCTCTCTGGCGATCGTAGACCTCCTCTCACCACCAGAGATGGTCTTGGAGACCCGTCCACCCGCCAAGAGACTACTCATAAGGGCAAATATGTCCCAATCTGAACATCACGCGAGTGTGCTTCTCGAGGAGACAGCTCGTGAAGCTGCTGAGCGGCCCCCGCTGAAGGCTCCACGCAGCTCTCCAGTGCCGGATCCTGAGCTTCAGTTGGATGGAGTGAAGGCTTATTTGAGGACTCTGAAGGTGCCGAGCCGACCACGACGACGAAGCAAACATTATCGGACCACGCTCGGCCAGAGGCTAAAATGGAACAGAGGGTAAGTGTGCTGAAAAAAACGAAAGTCAGTTACCGCAGGAACGGGCATCGACTGGCAGTCTGAGGCTGGCTTGAATCGTTGTCGTTCCGAGCCTCATGCCATTATCAACGCCCATATGCTTCTTCCAAAAGTCAGGTCTTTCCCCTGTTAAGTTGCCCATTTATCTTTTTTCTTAACACATACCGGCCTTGCACCAATACTTATGGATGGATGCTAAAAAGTCCTCATATCCGGAAAATCACCTGCACGTCTGCAGTGAAAATAAGCCGTTTTACACGGCTAAAATTGAATAGAAATTGATGGAAGCCAAGTTCCATCATTTTTAACATTTGTTAGCGTTGTGTGGTTTGTCAGATAGCTGAATGACTCCGCAGCATTGGTAAATGAGGGGTGTAATGGAGGGCAAATTCCCAATCGATCACAGCTGAAACTATCCCAAAACGAGGAGGGATCCTAAGACGCAGTCATGACCACTACCACCCTCTCTCACCTTCAAACACTTCCCCGTGCCGCATTTCAATAGGTTAGGTATATTTTAGTGAGCCACAACACCCATCGCATTGAAGATGACAGGAATGGGCTGCTTGTAACATCTGTATCCTAATCAAACATAGGTACAAATAACAACGGCCGCTATATGCCGGAACACACACCCACATCACGTGTCTCTGATCGAAACAATAGCTGGCACTCTCTAGCTAGTGATTCACCGCACTCATGTTAGCTACCGTCAACGGATCACAAACTGCGTCACAGTTCATCACGGAAGTCGACCTGAAAAGGATAGGATCCATGACAAATTCGAGCCCGCATAATGGATGAGATGTGATCGTTTCGACAGTAATTATCAGTTTTAGGTTAGTACGATCATAAAAGGCATGGTGTGCTGAGGATTTGATGGTCCGTCAGGTGAATAACCTCTTGGTAATGGAGCTGAGGCATATATTGGGTAGATGACTGGAGAATCGGAGGGGAATAATCCGTTAGTCGCGAGGCTGGTTTGGTGACCCGGGTCGAAATGGCGATGGCCGTTGCTGAATTGTTACTCTTCCTGTAACCATCACCGATACTACTGTTTAACTGTTACTGATGGACTGAGACATACAACAGACTGAGAAGCCAGGTACCGCTGAGCTGATGGCCTTGGATCTGTTGGACTGGTGGACTGAGACAAAGGCTAGATGGACTGATGGACTGCGATAGAGGCTAGATGGACTGCTGGGCTGATGATTTGGGCCGGTCGGATTACTGGTCTGTGGGTCCGACTGTATTTACCATTTTCATATAGTCAAGTTAAAGCGGACATCGCTCGTTCACCGTTATTTAACCCACAAATCCATATCTCACTTCACATCCTCAAGCCTAGTTTGACGTACGGTTAGGAAGCATTTTCTTACCATTCGCCTCGAGCGATTCGTGCTATGCATTTCCAATCAATGTTCACATGAAAAACGTCCAGGAACGTCATAAGTCGAAAATATATCGCTACAAAAACTCTCCAAGCCTCGTGTGGGCCGGGTCTTTTTGTGAAGCTGCTACCGCAGATTAGGTTATGCCGCATTCTGCTGATGTCTCTGTTCTATCGTGTCCATCACAAACCACAATGTAATATCTGTTTCATGTTTAGCGACGATCATTCGAAACACAAGATACTTTTTATTTACGGCCGTTGCATGATAATATGCGTTTCGTAGGAAATGCGCCAGGTCATAGACTGCTACATATCAGTAACACAGGAGTCTATATGGTCGAGTCTATTGTTGCTATGTCATGTGATGGGTGTACTTCTATAGGGCTTTGGGTGTGCCCACCTGTTAAAGGTAACTCCCTTCCGGCTATGACACATAGCTGCAGCTGGTGTCGCACCTATGGGTGTCAACAGGCCTCCAATGACTCGGCTAGGTGCAGCACTGCCATAAAGTATTGAACAGTCTCATACTCGCCTGCTAAGTTGTTCTGTCAATAAAGGTGCTACCTACTCATACCTGTCATGTACGGCCGATGACGTTAAGTGCAAATATGAGCTGACGCTAGAGCGTCTCGTATTATTACGTTAGCAACCGGTTGGTCATTCGATAGCTTGGTCGATTGCGAATGCGACACATGCTAATGAAATATGCCCATTCTCAACTTCGGAGTACCTACATGAATAATGAATAATTTTCTGAGTGCTTAGGTGTATTGTAGCACACTCAGGCGAAATGTGGAAAATGTTTATAATGTCTATATGCATAGATGTCTAGGAATATTAGGATAGATGTCAACACACCGGAGTTCTCATTATCTAAATCTAGAAGTGAGCCGTTTCCGTTGATAAGAAGTCATATGCATAGACTGACCTCTAGTCGGTCATCCAATCTTCGTAGAAATGCGTCTCGTGGAGGTATCGTCTCATATTGTAAGGACGACCTTGAAGGAAATCGAAACAGTCATTGAGCCCTTGAGCCATTACCCAGTGCCGGCCTTGATTGAGCTGATAAAGTCCTTCCTGCTTCAGTTCACTGCATGGCCTTATTCATACTGTCCAGTGCGAAAATTGCGGAAAATTGAAGGCCCATAGCATTATTTTTTCATATAAGCTGGTACGTGCGGAGTCTGTTTCAAGCCAGGAACAATGACTACACTTTTTCCTTTTTTTAATCAGAGTTAATTGTTGATCATAATAAATGAAAGGCTGATAAATCATCATAATATGTTATTGCATAGTATTCAGTCATCGATCCCATAAGTTTGGCTGGGCGAGTATAGGTTCGGTGATTTAGCAAACAACTCCGTTGCGCCGATAATGCAACAACAGTAGCCGTCAGTGGTCTCTAGCAGGTACCACCTCAGACCCCTGTCTCACAAACAACAGTAACCAGCAGCAGTAACCAGGCAGGCCAGGAGTGGACACCAGACCTTCACTCTGTTGGTATGCCTCTCTCCGGTCATGGCCACGTGATGCCAGCCTTTGGCCATGTCTGAGACCACGTGACGCAGCAGGTTGTGTGTGTACAGAGGCTGTGGTCAGCCATTAGGGAGCTGTGTTTACTGAAAAGCAGACGTTCCGCCCACATGTGAACAGCACTGCAGCTGAGAAGGCTGGTGAGAGTTGAGCGTCTAACGTATACACGGGAAGGTATGGTCCGCGGGGTCACGTCGACTCCAAGTTCTAACAGATGCTGATAAATCTTGCACGGGTGTAATGCCTAATGTACACAAGGGACGCTGCATGAAATAGCGTCTTCGACAGAGGTTATTGCAGGGGGTACCGGGCTTCAGCACATATTGAGGAAGTTTGCTGCCACAGAGCCTTCGTTGATTGAGACGCAGATAGCTATGGTGTCGCCGTTTTCTGCAGAGGGGAAAGGGCTGGAAAAAGAGGGTCTTGAGCTGGAAGTAGTTACCCCTTTCAAAACGAAAGGAAATCAATGACACTTGCAAAAAGGAAAAGGCTTCATAAGAGTTGTAACAGATGCAGGAAGACTTTCCGGGGGATGTCACCTCCAACGAATATTAGGAAATTCTTGAGATCTCCATTCTAATCAACTCGTGCATGACAAACAGCCATAGTCGCTTCAAACGACTTCAGCATGCTTTCATGTGGAGTGTAATCCAAGCTATCTGCACCATGATTGTACCAATTATTATCACCAACGCGTCACCTCAGGGGATTACATCACTCATATTTCATCAGGTGATCACATCCGGCAAATAGTCGCGTAAATAGATCGGGACAAATCACGTTAGGGTGTCAGTTACGGCGTATTCGTGGAGGAAGAACTAAACGAAGTCAGAGGGTGATGTCGCGGAGACTCTAGAAATAGAAGCGGTGTGGGCGTGCTGCGCGATCAGGAGGTATCCTTTGTCCGTCTGGAGGTGGGCAAAGCATGTTGGGGAAGGGGGCGTTTACAAGAAACGATTTATTTTCAGTCTGAGGAAGGCGAAGCTATAGCTGTTTTTACAAACGAAGTTCGAAATTGAGCAACTCATTACTTAGGTATGATAGTTAGGCACGCGTTACCAATATTCCACATAAAACAATGTCAACAGAAAATAAGTCACAACAGAACAGGCGTTCTCTGATTTTTTACCACGCTTTATGTTTGTGTATGGGTATGTTATTGCCATCGATTTATATCTAAAAGGAAAATAACCTATTATGCACACCTAACTTCTACAGTGCTACATGCGTCATGCACTGTGCTTTCATAAAGCACGACTCGCTCGACGCTCAGCGTCGCTGATTTTCAACACAATACCTTTCCGCACCTTGCGTGAACAGGGGCGATCTTAGATGCCTGCATAATGTCTCCATTTCCTACAAGTATCATTCCGCATTTCCAGGAAATGATAGTTATCACCTTGCCTACCTTGAAAGCACCTAAGCGGCACCATCGTGCGACTATTACGCATTAGAGGTTGTGGCGTGGAAGCGGTAGTGAATGCAGTGGCACGAAGCGGTTCTCCTGCAGGCGTGGTCGCTGGCGCCTGACCGTGCGAGGTAACGGTCAGCCGGCCGGCAGGCTATGCACAGTGCACACTGCACAGTGCACACTGGGTCGGTCAGCTAACTGGCTCGGCCCTCAGCGCCTGCCGTGGGCTGTGGAGGTCCGATCATTGCATCCATGTACAGTCCGGTGTTAGTAATTAATATAGAGGATCGGCCCGGTGCGACGCGCGGAAAGTCGAGATGTGCACAGGGGCCTTGTGCACAGCATTTTCGAATGACTCAGATTAGATATAGAAGAAATTAGAATAATTATAGGCACTGTACTACCCCAACAAATTGAGCTCTTTCTTCAATTTTAGAGCAGCAGGTAACAAGCAACATGTATAATTAAAGATAAACAAAAGACATTTATAGGGAATCTCGGGAGCATATCCAAGTTGCTTGTCGTGCAATATCTATGCAATCTAATCTGTACAGCATTGCATGACTGAGGCCACACGCCCTTCCGTCAAATACTGGAAAGATTCCTCGAGTTCCGAGTTTCGCTCGAGTTTTGTAACACCTAACCTTGAAACAGCGGATGAAGCTAGGCAATCTGTGAATTTGATATACATAAAGTCAGTTGACTCTTCTCCTCAAACTCAAAGAAAAGTAAGAGGTACTCATGCAGGAAAAATATGGCGCAAACGAGCCCCAGGCCATTAAAGGTAACCTGAAGAACGCTGTTTTTTAAATTAAGTGATTAATTTAATTAATTAATAATTTTCAATTAAGTGATTAATTAAATTAAGTAATAATTTTTAATTAAGTGCCTCTCTGTGGCATGGTAACAGACTGAAAAGTAGCGGCTTCAGTAGCTTTTATCATAATTATTGCACTGTGACGAAAGAAGTTTTCATTTGCGTCAACATAAAACCGTCGTTGCACAAAAAGTTACTCGAACGTGTACCAACTTTATTTCCTCACGTGTCGTCAGATTAGGTGCTACTTGGTTTTTATTTCACGCTCAGCATGCATTGCATAGGTCTTATAGTGGCAAAATGTGGTAGAAGATGCCACTTTGAGCCCGGTGACGTAACTTTCACCACCTGTGCTGGGGAATATAACTACACTTGATTGCAATTCCATCATAGGGGCTCAGAGGGAGAGTAAGTAAATCATCATCAGATGGATAAATTAACCCGCGAGTTGCTGGGGGGGGGGGGAAGTTAAACGTCCCCACTTTTTTCGCCGGGGCAAAACGTCAAACGGCGCGCCGCAGGCGCGCTAAATTTACGGTACCTGTGGTATTTGATTGAAGTTTATTGTGACAAAGTTTCAAACAAATCGGTCCAAAAAAATTTGAGATATCGAGGTTTTAGTGACGTCATGATTTCTGAGTTTTCGACCAAAAATGGCACATGTTCAAAAAATCATATAAAATCACAGAATAGTCATACAGACATGCCGTAAACGCCATTAGACTGCCAATACCATGAACAATCAAATGGCTATCTTCGATTATTGATTATCGCTCCCCATTTTCAAAAATCGTGAACTGAATCTTGGCACTTTCTCCTGACTACTTCAGGACCATGATACATGCATTTCTTAAATTGAACTTTTTGAGCCAAACACGTACACATATGATAAAATGAATGTCACCATCGTGTTCTACGCCCCAAATTACCCATAAAACATGTGTCGCAAGCTGCGAATATCAGTTTTGATTTTCGGGGATATGTGCCTACCCGGTTGACCTGACCTTGACCCTGACCTATGCTTGACTGACCCCTACATGGAGCTGACACTCTTGTAGGCCTTATATGATGGATTGTGCACCGTTTTGACAGAGTTTATGACGAGAGGCGCACATTGCGAAGTCCTGAAGTCCATGCTACTGAAAGCCCGATTTCAGGTGTTTGACCTGACCTCGACCCGACCTGTGAACTCAAAATTCAACTTTAAAGTACTCATCTGAAGCGTCTCGTCGCGTTCTTTCGTTTGCCGCCTCGTGCGTTTCACTGCGCCTATTGGTTCTCGAGTTATCAGCTGGGGGCGTTTAACGCCCCTCCCCAGCAAACGGCGGGTGGCGAAATACCCCAGCAACTGCCGGGTTAACGCCCCCCCCCCCCCCAGCAAACGGTGGGTGGCGAAATACCCCAGCAACTGCCGGGTTAAAGCCAGTCAAGACAAGCCTATGAGAACTGCCGAGGTCCTTTTCCAGTACTTCATACATCACTCCATATCGATATCATGTCTACAGCTTTTCGAAGTTGATGTTTTGAAGTCGAAGTTGTGAACGAGTTGTAGTCATAGAGCTGATTGCCAAGCGAGTTCAGTTGAACATAGCCTTGTTTTCCGTTTTCCGTGTATCAAATTGAATGAACCTCGACCACCATCGCGATATTTTTACAAAGTCACAACACCAACGTACAGGATATTACGAACTGCGAAAGGCAGCTGTCACTTGTCAGCAGGTAATGTTTTATTAGAAATTCAGCCCACATATACGATAAAATGCGGCTCAAAATATTGATAATAATCAAAGCAAATTTTTCTGTCGCCGTCACCGATGCCGTCAAGGTAACCGTCACCGCCCGCTACCGTCACCAAAATAAGTCGGCGGCACTTCCGCTCGACGCAGGAGGGGAGAGCAGCTCTCCCTAGTCCCTACCCTTCTGTTCCACTTTTAACAACACGTTAGGGACAGAACAGACTCAGCAGCTGGTGCACATCCAGCAGCCTATTCCAAGACATACCTTCCCCTCTCGCAGGGATCTTTTAGGAGAGCGAGAGGGGAAAAGGCCGGGTATACCAGAAAACTAGCATACCCAATCTTCCTTTTTCTTTTGGTTAGCTCGCCGGAAGAAAATCTGTAAGAAAACACAAACTTCTTCAGATTTAGTTTTGTAACATGTTCACTAATCAAAATAGTTATTTAAGCAGCCTTGACTGTCATTCTTTGGTTATGTTTAACAGATAACAAACTAATTCAGCTTGAGCAAGCTAGTCAGGCAACCACTAGCGAATGGCGAAAACCTTAAATTCTGCCGGGCATGACATGTGCCTTCTTTTTGTCTCTGGTGGTGTTCGGGCTAGCCCAATATGGTAAATGATGCAGCCGTTCCTCTATCGACTGACCAGACGCAGGCCCTCGTTCATGCTCGGTAGCTTTCTGGGCCGAGTGCAGCCGACGTTTTGCTCCCAGTGGACATATTGGAGCAGTCGTTATTTCTGGGAATAGTCCAATAACCGCCTCCGAAGCACTCCCAGCGCCTCTCGAGTTAGTAACAGTCAAAGGCTGTAGACCAACAAACAATGAACACAACCGGTCTAGAAAATGTGATTTGAGATCTTCCGGTATCTGTGTTTTCAAGACCTAAGATTTGCTGAATTGCAGCAGCTCCAGCCGAGTGAGTCGATCCATGATATAACAGATGCCAGATCTCAAGCCTCAGTGCTTCGACTTTATTCAAACCTGAATCGACGCTTACTGCGGACAAATCTGAGCCTGCTGACTTTTTGTTTATCATAATTCTAGAAGAATTAGAGCTAAAGCTTAGACTTTCTATCACTCAAAGATTAATCTGACTGAGGCTCTTTATTTGTGGCGAAACATTGCTCCCTGAAGTCAGCCCTGATTATGAGGCTGCTACTGCAAACTGTTTGGCTCTAAATTCACAGAATCAAGCCTTTCAGAGTTCGTCAGTACCGGGGTTCGACTCTTCTCCCTGTCAGCAATAAAACAGTGACTGGCGCTGTACTAGATTAGAGTCCCTGGTTTTCGGGGATAGTTTTCACACCGTCACTCTCAATGCCGGATCTCCTACATAGTTCCCGACTATCTCCGATTCAGCCCACAGTCTCTGATTTCCAGCGGGGGTTCTCACTCAGTGACTGTCAGTGTGGGGGTGTGGCTCCCTGGCCCCTGGGCCCCGAGACAATAATGGCCCTGTCCACCCCCGACGAGTCCGTTGAAACAAACGACCTGGCAGCGCGACACGTGTGGCGTGCTTATAGTTTACGTTATAGGCGTGGTTTTAAACCCGTGCAGGTTTTGTAATGCAAAGCGGCAAAAGTGTTTGTGCTCGTCATTATACGGAGGGTTCAACGCGCTTCTTTTATAATGCAATGCTGTGAAAGCGCCTACAAATTAAAAAAAAAAACAGATTCTTGTTAGCGGAATGTCCATCCAATGATTCGTCTCTGCACACAGCAGTGATTGCAGTTTGCAGGCCTCTCCGGGGCTCAATCTCGTCTAGTGTTAGCTATGTTTTCCATCAGCTGAGTTATTGTTGGAGCTTCCTGAGAAGTAAGAAAATAAATCTGAACATTTCCCAGGTTCGGAAATAACAAATGACCAAGATGCAATGCCAGCCTCGTCATACACTTAGTCTTTTCATATGAACAGAGACCGCTTGACTGCATTGCCTGGGAGGTGTATTTTTTTATTCTGACCTCCCTCCAACGGGCTCATTGGTCCCAATTATAGGATGGCTCCTTCTCCTCCAGGTCCTTGTTCCCCCACCCCCTAGGCTACGGCTGAAGTGGTCAAATGATTCATTTGTGTGTTTGTTTTTTTCTTTTATTCAGAGATACGTCTACAATGACTCTTGCATCTTTTTGCACTCTGTTTGTTAAGTCCGAACTCCGCTGTTCTTTTGACCACAGTCTCGAGTTCTCGGCTCGATTTCATTCTGACGTTTTGATGGTTTAGTGCCGAATGTTTCGTATATATCAACTTTGGAATTCACAGTTTGGTAAAGTAAAACTTTGGTAATTCCATAAGCAAGTGGAGTGGCGGAAGGCTTCACCAAAATAGATGTTTTTCCAATTCATGTAAAGTAAACTAGTTTGGATATTCCTGGCAGGTGTTATAAGTGGCTTAGTTATGCTTAGTAACCTCTCGGCAAACCTCACCCTTGATTAATACGAACACTCCTTAAATATTACATGAATACTATTGAAAGATATGTTTGTTAATCAAGGCGGTGTTTGCTGTTGACGCTTGAAGTTCTGCGAGACACTTGTAGTCGCTCTCAGAGTTTGCTCTTCAGCGAACTGCAATCTGCTTTCGTTTGTGTGCGTGCATGCATACGGGCGTGATGTCAAACATATTAGCTAGTAGCTACGAGCTACGGCAGGTGAGCCATTGAGGCTCGAAGGTATGTATATGTTACGGGTCATATGCTAACTTGGGCAGTATGCAAACTGCCCGGGCAGTATGCATACTACCCAACAGCCCGGGCAGTATGCATACCGCCCGGGTAGTATGCATACTACCCGACCCCTTGGGCAGTATGCATACCACCCGGGCAGTATGCATACCTCCCGGGTAGTATGCATACCACCCACCTTTCTTCTCACGGGCAAGATGTTTACTCGGGCAGTATGTTGACTACACTTCGTGAGGCTTGTTAATGCAATAACTCGCGTATATATGTGAATGACAAACGTTTTAACCTTCCGGGTGGTGGGGGGGGGGGGGGGACATTTTTTGTAACTCTTAGTTTTTTTCGATATATCTCCAGAATTCCGCTGCGCCGATTGCCACCAAACTTTCAGTACCCTCCCTGGATCGTAGCTATTACACATTGTGACCAAAAATTTTCCAAAGGCTATGATAGGTTGGCCGCTAATGACGTCGGAGTGACGTCATTTCTGCCATTTTCGACCCAAAAAAGGTTTCGCGGGAAGAGCTGTCAGGCCTATAGCTTTATAGATACAGAAAATGTTTAAGAATAGGTATAAAAGGTGTCGAATTAGAGGGCTACAAAACTGCTATTTCGGATTTTTAATTTTTTTTAGATTTTGCCCCCCCCCCCCCCCCCAAATCAAAAAAGAAATTTTTTGAATATAATAGGCAAAAAATCCAAAAAGTTGTTTTTTTTATTTCGAAAAACGGAAAAGATGTGATAGTCCCTACCGCCTTCTATCCACATACCAAATTTGAGATTGATTCCTCTTTTTTGGCAAAATTATAGCGAAAAAAGAACTGTTCAAAATTGATGACGTCAAATTTTGTCGTCGTCGTTTCATTTTACTCAGTTCACGCTTCACAATGACAATGACTTGTTGGCCACTGGTTATTCAACAATGAATTTGAAAAAAAGTAATTTCAACACTTTATTCCAATCCTCATTCCATCCTACGATCGATCAATCACGTTTGAAGACAAAAATTCTTCTCGGTCGATCTATTGTTATCTAGAGAGCCATTTATATTCTTACTGTTGACATGGATTACACAACTTTAACCCGCGCCCTGCTGGGGGTCCTGGATTTCCACGCCCTGCTGGGGGGGGGGGTGTTTGAACACCCCCCCCCCCCCTTCTAACTCGGCTCCTGGGCCACGTAGCGATACGCGGAAGGCGGCGTTCGAAAGAGCGTCAAAAATAATGAGGAAATCACTTCGGTCAATTTTTTGGTCAGGTCAAAGGTCAGGTCACCAGAGGTCATTGAAGGCAAAATTTCGCCGATTTCCAGGTCGAATGTCGACAATTTCCAAGAAGCCAACGCATAACTCGGGAACCAATAGAGCTACAGCGCCGCGGAAAAGCGCATTCGATAGCCCTATTAACGCCCTTTCTGAGTAATTCTCTCAGATTTGACCTAACGTCAACGGTTTTGCCTGCAGGGGGCAAAAACTGCAAAAATAGCCGATTTTTTCGGAAACAGTTTTTCTGCAATAACTTTTGACCCAAGCCTTGTACGAGCTTACTTTTACCGGCATCGTATTCCTCTCGTCAAGACGCATCGAATGAACTATAACTTGACCTTGAAAGGTCAACTTGAAAATTTGACCTCAGGTCAAGGTCATGACCTGACCGGAAAGGGTCATGTTGCATATCAGTCGATCCGTATCGTCAAGCTGAACACAACTAAGGCGTTTTCATCGCTCTAGCATGCCTCTATCAAAAGTTATTTGCGAAAAACTGTTAGATACCATTCGTGACCTAAGATGACCTCAGGGCATAAACAGGGGTCACGGACACCATTTTCATGTTCAGTGTGTCTAAACCACTTGTAATTCAGTGTTTGGGAGTGTTTATAATGTCTTTCGTCCAAAAGAGGCGCATTTCAATTTTCTCCCATTGACTTATAATGGGGAGGTCGCAAAATTGACCTGACCTTAGGTCATCGATATCAAAATTCTGAGATAAACATTTTGTACATGCTATTGCTCTTAGCAATCGCTGAAAGTTTCAAAGCGATCGGTCACTCGGTGTAGCTATGACAGACATTGAAACTTTTTATGAGGTGAGGTCACTTCAAGTGACCTGGTGACCTGACCTTGAATGACCTTGGTCTGAAATTTTCACAACATGTGTAGAATTGATGTATGATAAGGTGTACCAAAAACGGCGGCGCTCCGCGCCGCCGTTTTTGAGATATTCGCGAAAAACCACAAGGGGGGTGTTCAAACACCCCCCCAGCAGGGCGCGGGTTAAGTCGGAAAGCGGGCAGTATGCAAACTGCCCAAGCTTTTGGGCGGCATGCATACTGCCCAAGGGGTCGGGTAGTATGCATACTACCCGGGCGGTATGCATACTGCCCGGGCTGTTGGGTAGTATGCATACTGCCCGGGTAGTTTGCATACTGCCCAAGTTAGCATATGACCCGTAACATATACAGCGACACTGGGTTGCTGAGGTTAATTCGTGGAACACATGCTATACCAACGCGTTGAGCAGTTGGACACCGGACATCAATACCAAGTACCCTACACAGCGCCAACCTGGCCAGCCAAAATAGCCGCATCACATGCAATGTGGATGTAGGTATTCATTCACGCTTCTTTTGCACGTGAAACCTGAACCCTATTCCTGGCGGGGGGGGGCCTCAGGAGCCCCCCCCCTGAGGTTTTTTGGTTATATCTCCCAAACGCGTTGAGCTAGGAAGCTCAAATTTTCTGACTTTTCCTAAAAGGCTTTTACGCAACATGTCTGAAAATTTTGAGTTGATCTGACCTCAGGTCAGGTCACCAGAGGCGGTTTGGTGACGCTACCTCAGAAAAGTTTGCAATCACGCCAGAGCTAGAGTTTTTGACCGATCAATTTCTTCTCTTCAGGGTTTAGTTAGGGTACCAGTATGTGCAATTTGTATATCTCGGAATTTTGATATCGGTGACCTAAGGTCAGGTCAATTTCGCGACCTCCCCATTATAAGTCAATGGGGGAAAAATCAACTCCCTGTTTTTACCACTAAAACGGGTCGGAATGGCCCCATATACCATACATGACTTCATATACGATCAACCTTCACTACCTTGAGGTCTGTTTTGCTGTTGGGCAGCTGTGAGGTCATGTGACGTCATCAAATGTCACCAAAGGTTTTTGGCCAATAACTCCGTACAGGAACAAGATACAGACGCGTGGATGGTCTCATTGTGTTCAGCTCGTCAAGACGCATCGATTGATATACATGATGACCTCGAGGTCACGTGACCTGAGGTCAACCTTTGACCTTGACCTTTCGAGGTCAACATATATATCATTCGATGCGGATTGACGAGAGGATCACGATGATGCCCTTAGTTTGTTCCTATCTTTACTAATTCGAAAGTTATTCGAGAAAAACTCTCTCCATATCTAGTGCCGCCATTTTGACTTTTTCGACCCCTGTGACGTCATCTTTGACCTGACCTGAAAATGACCTTAGTAAAAATTGTAGATCTTGGCCGTGCGTATCCGATGCCGTTTACCGCTTGTCGCTATCTTGCTTCGTTCTCGAGATCTCAGGGGGGGGGGCCGAATCGGCCCCCCCCCCCGCCAGTTTCTTGTCCCGGCGGAGCCCGCCAGGAATAGGGTGAAAGCAACGACTTTTTGGCGTCGGGATTTCAGGCGGAAGTTTAAGTGGGTAGACATTTGAGGATAGAACAGCTGGGTATGATTTCGGGAAAATCCAGACATACCTTTAGTAGCGAATCATGCCAAATTTGCCGCCATTGTTCCCTCCGGCTAGCGATTTAATCTGACCATCACGCCAACGCATGAAGGTTTTCAGACAGATTTATTAACCTCCTATTTCGGACCAATCACCAGTCTGCTAAGCTTTGAAGCGATCATCGCATCAAATAACCAGACAGCTTCGTCTTACCTGTCAGTTTCGTAAAGATTGCATTAACTTCTTCACTTAGTATGCTCCACCTTAGATGAAAGCATCTATACCTATCAACGGCTCGATGCGCCCGAGAGTGAACGAACAACGCAGGACGGATACGAAGGGCTTTGAGCATGACAACATGTACATGCATAATAAATAAATCAAACAAATATGATCATGTTATAATGTGATCATAATCATATAATAATAACAATGATATTATCATACAATCATACCATCATATAATGTACTAATATAATCATAATAATAAAAAAATCGTAATAGGCTGTACTGTAAGGTTAATGTTTCGGCAGACTGGAGAGTGTACAGGGTGATTTTTTTTAACTGTTAAAAAGTAAACGTCAATGGTGGTCCCTAAATCGAAAAATCTTGTGCAAAAAAGCAATGCACGTGATAGATAAATCTGGGACATTTTGTATGGTGTCATGATTTGTCCCTTTTAACCGAAGGCCTCGGCCCCAATGGAGCCTGAAAATGTCCCACCAATCGGGCACGCATGGTCCACCGCCGTTCAGTAAGGAACGACACAAAACGATGATTTTGAAGCATTGAGGCAGTTCGAAGCATACGATCATCAAGGAGATACCTCAGAAAGACGTTAAATAATGCAGGAACAAGCTTGTAGTCAGAAATGACCTTCAAACGGTCCATCTGGCGTATGTGCAACCTCTGAAGAATCAGTCTTCAGGGAGAAACAAAAAACAGCGAATCAGACACCACCAGGGCCGCCAGTAGCAAAATCCTCGACCTGCCTTTTCTAGACTTCTAGTTTTTGGACCCAGGTATGGCAGATATAACAAGAAAACATTGGAAATATCTGGCAGAGCTGAAAATGGGTGATAGGAGCCTTTTCAGTCCGCCTAATGAGCATGGGAGTCCATGGTACTGTTCAACACGTGCCCAGGCGGGCTGATTCGTGTCGGTGAGAGAGGGAGTAACTTCAAGCACAAGTAAAATACATGATGGACGTTCCTTCACATCGTGTCTGCATGAAATCAAAATGTCCCAGAATGCTCGTCATGCTGGTATATAATTTTACCATATATATTTGCATTTTAACGCCACTAAACCTCATTACTTTTTAACAAGTAAAAAAAATCACCCTGTACCCAGCCAGCAATCCCACTCCGTTCCCGATCGGGTTTTTCGGACTCAGCCCGCACCACCCCGATCGGGATCGGAGTGGGACAGGATTGGGAAATGAGACACTTTGTACGGGCTGGAACGGTCCGGATATCCCAACCTACCCCGCACGGTCGGTTGGGAGATCCCGCACGTATCCGGACCGCCTTATGACGTTTTAACAAGCGCTTAACTCCGATCCCGATCGGGATTCCCCAAATCTCCCCGCACAACCGGTTCGGAAATCCCGCACGCATCCGAACCGCCTTATGGCATTTTAACAAGCGATGAACTCCGATCCCGATCGGGATGTCCCAACTCGGCCCGCACGGCCGGTTCGGGAATACCGCAGGTATCTGGCATATTAACCGCAGTCTTATAACCGCAGATTGCTGTTATGCAGATGCGACCACTTTGCTTGCGCCACCGCAACCCCCTCGCCTCTTCATTATTCTCCAATTCAACCTTTATAATGCCTGCACGACAAAATGAATTACATTGGACACTGAAATATATTCACAAATTTACTGGTTGCACACAGGTCAAATTTTTACAAATTCACAGCCTGGCCAGCACATTCGTGGCGTCGGCCAACATCTTAGCGCCGCTGCAAGACGCTGGCACAGCGGACTCACTTCCGGTGTTCACAGTCATTATAGCAGTCCTGCGCCTTGTTCGTGTCGGCTCCTCTGCGGACAGTGTGTCCGTGTGCCGTCACGGGCTTCAGAGAGCCACCGCGAAACTATGTAGACGGCTGGCATCTGGTCGGGCGGTTCACCACTGTGCGAAGAGAGCATCTGAAAATGACCAAGAGGTAATTAATCAAAGTCTGGGACACACTAAAAATCACTAAGAAATAACTCACATCTGACATTTCAAATGGTATGCCTGGTAATTCAGGTTTCAAGCCTACAATGCAACCAACGACACTGGACAATGAGACCAAACATCTTCTGCCCATGATAACTGATCAAACATGCGACAGCACGAGTGTAATTCACATGCCGTACAACCACAACGAACATAAAAATTTATATTACCTATAGCTTTCCCGCTCCCTACATCACGGATGAAGTGTGCACTATACTCACCCTGTTCTCAAAGACGGACTGATTTCCCTGCAACGACAACAGTTGAACCGACCGCTTGCTAGAGCCAGTTCAAAAGCAATATCCTAAGGCAGCAGCTCAAAGGAGGGATCGACACTTGACCAACGCGGCAGCTAGACTGGCCGCTGCGCTCAGAGGACGCGTCTGCCTGCACGTGGCCCATTTGATTGCTTTTCCAGGCTTTCTGGGCCACCGGATATGGTGCCCGAAGCGCCTTCTCAGATCGGTTGGGATAACAACGTAAATCACAAGCCTGTCTAAACATGGGATTCGATTGGGCTATCCGTACCGCGTCCCAACCGATTAAGCATGCGGTCCGGAAATCCCGAGTCGCCCCTACCGCCGGCCATCGAGGTCCGGTATCGATTGGGACAACCCAAGCCTACCCAACCCGGTAGGGACAAGTCGGGACATCCGGAGCCTATCCCGACCGTCCCCAACCGCATCCCGGACGAATTGCTGGCTGGGTAGATGCAAAGTACTTACTAGTTACATACTCGGACACATCCTTCTTCCACATGCCGTTATTTAATCGCCGAAATCTTAGCGCGAGACTGTTAAAGCGTCTGTGGTTAACCTCCACGTGACCCCAGTATTCCCAGGTCGGGTCACGTGACCAAAAAGTTAGACGCCCCGAACCTCAGCCCGCCAAAGTTCCGCATCCGACTTCCAGACGTTCCGCTAGAAAAGTCCCATGAGCTTCGGAAACGTGACCTTTGAGCTAGACTGTCGAGTTCGTCAGGCTTCAGAGATCCCCAAAGGAGAGTGAGGTGTGAAAAGTATTGTGTGTGGGGATGAAAGTTTAGGACTGTAAAAGGATATTGAAGTTATATTCAATATTCATATTTGTAACAGGATATAACACTTACTTTTATTTATCTACGGGATATAAATGTTCCTTAGAAAAAAAGTCATTGCATGCTACGTGGACGAGTAGATAAGAAGATTAATTGTACCTCGTTGACTTTCCTTGCATTTACGATTATGGAATGCTAGATGAGCTTCCATAACTCCATTTTCAGTTGTCATGCCGATTGACGTCAGTCTCTTTGGTCCCACATCGGTTCCCCAGCCACGCTCCACTGAGCTGAAATGAAGTAAATTTTCACACTGGTGAGGCTCGTCAGAGTTATACGGAATTGTGTAACGAAGTTTCGTAGATATATACAACACATGTCTCAACACGTGCGACACGTTCTTACACGTGCGTCACGTGCAGTCCAGGGACTTTACACGTACCAATGATGGACGAAGCCAGCGAATACTTACGAGTAGCACGGTTACACGTTATTCATTAATCATCACATATTAACTGAACCGCATCGACAGTCATGAGCTGCCCCATAAATCCGACTATTTTCTGGGCCGATACGCGGACTACACGAATGCTTCAGGATGTTTGACTCGCCGAGTCTCTGAATGTATTCGTGGTGCGTGTGCTTGGGAAGGCAGACCTCATGCATACTAAACGGGTATCGACTATCGATAGCTATGGAAAGATAGTACCTATTAATGATGTCAATTTCAGAAATTTTGGAAACCAATACCAAACCGATACCGACCAAAACCACTGAGAGCATACCAAAACCGAACCGATTTTCAGAAACAGGGGGAAATACCGACTAGATACCAAAATCAGGGAATTATCAAATAAATGCTTCAAACTTTCTCAAGACATATGATAAGCCTTGAAAGGTACCTAATACTTTGAAATAAGGTAACAAAAACAAATCAGGCAATCTCTTAATTATTTGCATTGCAAAAAAAAACATTTATAACTTATTTTGTAACTATTAACAAATATTCAGGTCAGTTATTTTACTGGAATGTGGATTCAAGTCAACTGCATGAGGTGTTAGGAAAATAACTTGAACCCTGAATCTTGTCCATGCCTGAACCATCAAACCTTCTTTCAATTCAAGTCATTCATTTCGAGTCCGGTCAAGACAGGGTTAAGTGTGTTATGATCCAAAAGTGGTGACCCAATTGACAATGATGGGCTACACCTTGGGCTGGCTACACCATTAATGTAAACAAAGCCCATGATACCTACAGTTAAACCCAAGTAGCATGGTGATTGGTGACGATACTGACGCAGCCAATTTTTCTTCATAAACAAATGTGTAACACAACAAAACTTGATAAATAATTACTTACGAGGCACACTGATAGACAGCAGACACCACTGTAATGATATCGCGATGAAATCTAAGTAAAATGTCCATAATTTTACGGAAGCATTGACACACGTCACGTGTCATCTCTTCCATAATGGCGGCCTTACAGGCGGCGGCCATTTGCATTAATAATTAAACTGTATAAAATAAAGTTTTCCTTTTCTTTTTTGCTTAAGTCCACTTAAATCAAAATTCCTTGTATAAATTTTGACATCTTAAAATTAAATCAAGAAAGTTGTAGGCCACTTTTGCTGAAAAATGAAGTACCAGAAAAACATAGTTGTTCAATTATTTTCAATTAGTTTTTGAGCTATATCGGTTCCTCAACCTGGCGCAGCTGCGACATTGAAATGTTTTTAGATGTGTTCAGTTTTGAAACTGCTGTGTGCGAGTCAAGCCAAAAGCCAATTATATTTTATAAGTGCTTATGATTAAATTGCTAGCGATCTGCATCTGTTGAGAGAGCAGAGGGGTGTTCAAGGGCACCGCACACTGCTGCGTGCGGTGTGTGCGGTGCGTCCAGCAGGCGTGGGGGTAGGGGATGGGTAGGCGGCTCTGACGTCACGGCTGCGTGCGGTGGACGGTCCGCTGTGGCCAGTCCCGACCGGCCACAGCGCGGCGGTCGCTGTGTGCGGTGACGGAAGGCTGACGTAGGGACGCAGTGGGCGGAGCTTGGAGGCTGTGTGCGGTCCGACCGCACACAGGGCCCGTGAACAGCCCTCAGGAAAGAGAACACTAATTGAAGAAAATAAATTATCCACAGGATCATGACAGCATCGCTCACTACAAGGCTTTTTGAAGTTGAGCGAAGTTGAGGATTTGTGGGGTGATGCGGGTGATGATGAAGTGACAAATGCTCCCTTAAATATTAGATGATAATGGTGAAGCTAGTGCTGTATTAAACAGGGTTTTGGATAATGTAATTGCATTGCAGTAAAATGGAGAGGAAGACAAGGTCAAGATCAATCACAGACTCCTCAAAACAAACTCGAATTTGTTGCTTAAATGCTAATAAATGCTTTGGAAATTTTGAGAAAGGTAGTTTAAGTATGTTTTCCAGCATACAGTGAGTTAAACATTAATTCATGTTTATGTCTTGCACATTGGCTTTCTTTGTAGGATAATTATCCTCATGGTATTGGAATTTGCTAACACTGATAAGTTGCCATTTAACATTGGTAGACTGATGTATTTGATATTACAGTTGATGTGTTTGCCCATTTGTTAGGACATCATGCATTTGGGAGAAATGTGTCATGATTGTCATTTTTCTTCATCCAGTGTCATTTAGCAAAATCAAATTTGAGTTCAGAAGGTTTATCAAAAATGCTTTCAAATATTTTGACAGTAGTTGATTTTCATGATACCGACAAAATACCAAATGCTTTTGGTATATAATACCGAATACCGAATCGGTATTGGTTCGGTATCGGTATACCGAAATTTTGGTAACCGATTGACACCACTAGTACCTATAGCTGCAGACTACATTGCTCGCTGAGATGGCTTGAGATGGCTTGAGTGTAAAGCAAGTTACTAGGAAATTAGGAATTGAATATGATAACCTCGTCTCTAAACAAGGTAGCTACGGAATTCGACTGAACATTCGAATCCACATATTTTGATGGGTGTAGGTACTTGAAAATCTGATTTGGGTACGCAAAGTTATTTTGGAATTGTGGAGTCATTTATATGAGCGCCTCACTCGTATAAGAATTTTCAAACCAATGGTAGCCTATCTACCTTCAATTCAGTATCAACAGCACTTGACAGCCCTTCTCACCAACAACACAAGAACACGTGTTAGGTAGGCCCGTCTGCCGGTCTGTCTTGCCGTGATTCAGCGCGTCTGTTCACTGGCAGCATCCACATCTGTTCTCTGCTTTCGTTGGCAGCTATGATGGCACACAGGACTGCACTGACCACAGGTGAAGAGGTGCTTACCAGTCAGATATGCGGTTTTGACCAGGGCATAACGGACTCGTGCTGTGCCAATTCTAACCGCTGTTGGGTCACTGCCAGTTGTTACCGGGCGATGGGTACAAGTCTGAGGCTTGGGTACGGTCTGGGGACGGTCCACGACGCAGCGGGAAGAAAATAAACAAGCAGACGAAGCCTCACAACACGGATTTGTAAGTCGGATCTCAGTTACAAGTGGGTTTGTGGCGCTAATCCACTTGTTACTGAGATCAGACTTACATATCCGTAGGTATGAAGTCTGAATACGCACTATTGCAGTAGTAATGCGTATGCACATGGCCAGGCCACTATAACACGAACAATACTACCCCAGTCACCAGGCATACTCAATAAAAAATGACTATAATAAGCATACCAATTTGTATGTATGTATATCGCGAAAAATACCCAAATACATAAAATGCATACACTCTCACAACACGAGCAATAACCACGTACCACATACAGAAATACACACCTGTACCTAAACAAGACAAGTGCCAACACCTTCTCAATACTGACTCACCATGGGCAGTGCCCACACATACCACGAACAGTGCTCAGTATATACCTGCACGGACAGTACCCAAGAGAGACACCTAGCCAGCATCCCGGCCCTCCTGCCAACCTCCTGCACCGCTCGCGTATAATGACTCCCTCCAGAGGGCGTCTGAGCATTATCCTGCCAGGCCGCGGGTGAGGCTGGACCGTAGTCAGAATTATTCCAACGTCTCCCCACGGACCAGCAGCTCGTGGAAAATTGCCACGGCGTCGGTGGAGAATGGCCGAGGGTAGTGACCGGGACAGTGAGAGAGTGGGACACAGTTGGACTATGGGACAGCTATACAAGTGGGACAGTTGGTTGGACAAAGAACGAGGACAATGGACACAGGACAGGACAGTGGCGAGGACAGTGAACGAAAGACTGTTGGACAGAGAGTGACGGGGAAATTTGGATAGTGGATGCATCTTATAGACAGTAACGGGTAGTTGGTTGGATAGTGAGCGATGGAAGTGGGCAAGACAGTATAGGGAGGACAGTGACCGGGAGACAGTTCGACAGAATAAGTTGGACAATGGACAGTGCCCGAAGTCAGACGCTTGGTCAGTGGTCGTAGTTATCGGCCGAGAACCAAAGAATAAATATTGGGTGAAATGGCTTCAACAAAATTTAATCAAATATCCGTGAAAATGTATGATATCTCTATCTTAGCCGCTAGAAGATTATTCAATTATCCCATGGGATCAGCTGTTCCCCCATGGTTGTTGGTTTCTAATTTTCGTCGTGCCGCTCCCATGGCTATGACTACAATGAAGACGATCATTCTAATGTATTGCAGTAACTTCCTTCCAATAAATTCCCGCGAGATACTCCATTTATGCAGCACCTAAATGCGACATTTACCCGGTAATCAATTGCGCTCACGACTGGTGTGGTCGAACTTCAAAATAAATGGCATGACATGCTGCTAAAGAACAAAACGAATAATACGTATGCTTGGCGTGCTGCATGATGCATGTATTACACAACACGTGCATGTGTAAGAATAAGTGTGGTGTGAACAAAAATGATGCGTTATTTTACACAAGATGCATAACAGATAGTGATAAGCACTCTACAGTTTTACAGTTAGTTTGACGTAGGCCATCCCATCATCAAGCGTAGTGCCACTGGGAAAGGAGCTGCAGTTTTGCTTGCTGCAGTTTTGGCCGCCATTCTGGCTGCAATGTGGGCTGCTTTCCCTGCTAAAGCCGATACCATGACGCGTAAAGCGTCAGTCAGCGCTCGGCGAGTCCACGCCCCACGGTTATAGAACAGGCGGTCGCTTTCACACGACTGCGCCGGCGACGTGAGGACTGACGCACCGGTACGACGAATTCGCTCTAATCAATGACCTGCCCCCCCCCCCCGGGCCCGCGCACGGAACGGGGGGGGGGGCACCGCACGACGCACTGACACGCTAAACCTGCACTGTGGTATGGTGGAATGGATCGTAACTTCTGAAAGCGGAACCCTGCGGGCATGATTTTCG
>NW_024883578.1:0-47500 GCF_019059575.1 Amphibalanus amphitrite
CTTAGGCGCAGATATTTGAGGGCTACTTGGACAGTCTTTCTGAGGGCCTCCGCCTGCCTTCAACGGCCCCATACTGGTCTATGAGGGTCCCATCGGTGTCCAATGGCCAATGGCAGTCTCTGATAGTCATTCCAATCATCCATACGGCAGGTCTATGAAAGAAACGGATCTTCGAACAAGGACCTTCGGATATTTTTTTAAACCTTCGCTGACCTCTAATAGTTAGCCCAGCCGAGCTCTTGAGGCAACACAGGGCTCTTGCAGACCCAAAACCAGCATCTGAGGGGCCACGTGTGCCTCTGAGCAGGGCTGCGGGTCGTGGTTGGACTTTGGAGTCGGTCGGGTCGACAGCTCTGACCGGAGTCAGATCCCATTTGGGGAGCCGGGGTCGAAGTTGATTTTGGAAGCCGCACTGAAAACAAGTTGAAAGAACGTTATGCAAAAGCATCTTAAAATATTCCACACTTAGGTTTTTTGGGTATTAGGGTAAACTGGCTTAGAGGCGAAGCAGAACGTCTGGTTCATGAAGAACACACACAGTGTTTCACATAGACCGAAGACACGTGCTGCTTCTTCGCGTGCAATCTTAGTGGCCCCAGGGGGGCTTCAACTCGACCGACACCGGTTCTTCTTCGTTCTCCCTAGTCACGTGATATTACGTCACACCAAGCGCGCGAAAGATAAACCCTTTGAAGGTTTTGCACGGACTAGCATCGGGTTTAAGAAGAAGGGGTTGTGGTTTAATCAGTGTAATGGCTTTCATCAAGACCACGCCCGCGGTACCACGTTCTAGCGTCCACCGGAAGCGATCGCCATTTTTCGATCGCGTTGGATCACGCTTTGTGCAGTGACGAGCGGCTGGTGCAAGATTGGGTGAATGGCAAGTAATCAAATATTGAAGAACTGAAATAAGGTTAATTTTTTGCTTGTCAAGTGTTGTGTATTATTTATATTACTTGTGATTGACCATAATAAGCAATATCACAACGCTCTTCAAATGCATGGATGAATGCATTGGATGAAGACAATTCATATGCAAGACCAATCAATGCAGTAAGTATTTATATGTTGTATAAATGCCCCATAGCTTAAATTATGCATGTGGTACTTAGACAAATCTTCCAAATGAAGATAAACCAGGAATAGAATCAGCTTGCCATTTTGGGGTCAATTGATTTAGGTATAAATTTGGCTGATTTTGATAAACATATGTTCGTGCTGATTAGTGCAATATTTTATCTATACTGCACTTTATATGTCAAGTGCATTATTTTATTTTTGGAGTAGGCTCATGGTCTCTGAAGTCAATCTAAGTTTCTTTACTCCCTGCCTGTTGAATAACGCATCCGCCCGACTCTTCATTCTAGGGGACGAGGCCATCTCCGCTCTGATTGAGGCCCTGGAGTCTGAGGAGAGCGTCCTGGCGCGCGCCGCGCGGAGACGTCGACATCGTCGAAAACGCTGGCTTGAGGCTGGTGGTGGAAGGAGAAACTGTATGTGATTTGGGAGAATGCGATATCGCCACCCGCTGCTGACATGGGCGATAGCGCAAATGTGAAAACATCCACTTGCTAAAGCTAAAAATGTGTTCATATTGCCTCCTGGAGTTCTTTGGCTTGGATGTGTAAGGCAAGTGACGCGGCCGAATGGAAAGCGTTCCTGCAGGCTGATTGCGGGCTGATCGCAGACTGAATGCGGGCTGGTTGCGGGCTGATCGCATGGGCTGGTTGCGGGCTGGTTGTTCCTGACTGGAGACTTGCAGGCTGATTGCTCAGAGTAAAGAGGAAGGTAATACATTTTAAGGTGTATCAAGTACTGTGTTTGCGCAGCAGATGTGACGGCGCAGGTCGATAGCCATGCATGGGAGGTTCAATAGACGAATGAACGGGGATTTTGCGGTATTGCAATAGAACTGAAAGGGTTCTACAACCGATATTCAGAATACAGGATGGTTTCCCTATAAACCTCAGGGACTTCTTCACAGACCCTTTGGGGTTCTTATCTAGGTGCTAAGAACGCTCTTATTATAAACCCTAAACCTCATAAGAGTCTTTGGAAGAATCGTGTGGATTCTTTTGATGAGAATGCAAAGCCGTCTACGTGAAGAACCATGGAGGTTCTGAAAAACGGTGGCATAACATTTTACCCCACAGGGGTCTAAATACCCCTGTACGTTCTTAACGTTCTTCCAAAGTGTTTTCAGTGCGGGGTCGAAGTCGAGTGGAAAATACAACAAATACATCGCAAAAACTATGCAATTATGCATACAAGAAACGGATTTTTAGAAGGGTGAACCGACTGCCTGGATCATTTTTAACTTCTTCTGGATGAGGATCGGGAGCACCTGCACGGGGGCCCGTCTGAGGGAGGGGGTCCCAAAGACCCACTGTGCCCTCCGGCCTCCCCATAACAAGGTTCTGCCCTGCTAAAACTGACGTACCTAACGGGTAATGGGCCAAGCATTGATTTTACCGAAGTCGTCCACTCTATTTTTTTTTGCATTTCATAGCTAGAGGAAAATATTTGCCACCACTGCATTCTTCGCGCCATGGCGCGTCGAATGACATGTAAAACGTGTGAGTAATGACTGTAGAAAGGCAAGATTTAGCACCAAAATCGATTTTGCCCCCCCAACCGAAAATCTCTGGCGACGCCTATGGACTGGTGCGTCAAAGCAGCGGAGCCCATCGTTTGGAACTATGGTGGTGCCCTGTGGGACAGACTACCAACAGCCGTTCCAAAGGTCACGCGGGATATATTTTTCTAATCGTTGGACAAATGTTGATGTATATTTACCATGGAACATAACATGCCCAACGACCAAGGATATTGCTGGTCGTTATCATCTCGCCTTTCTTCCATCATCAAGCATCCGTAATAATTAATTCACAGCTTCAGGAAGAACAACTGCTCAATCTCACCTTTTGTGCAAGTTATCAGTTCAATGCAGATAGACCTTTGCATTCCAGAGAGCTTGCCTAACTGATTGATTACATTCCTATGCTTGTGCACAGTGCAAATTATGTCAAGAACTTTAAAGGTAGTGTGCCACCTTTGAAAGATTTCCCATTTTATTTTTCCTAGGATAAGAAGCTTCTGTTTTTACCTAATATCGCAAAAAAATCAAAAATGGGCCTGGAATAGTGCCTTTTTCGCCTAAAAGTTTATCGGTTTTTCGATATGTATAACAACTGTAGTGGGCTGAGCTGCAAACAGGCGTCGGCAACAATCACGAATGCGGCGCACATGTGACAATAAGCAAAGGTCATTATAGAGTTACGACGTACGGGAAGGAGTAATCAGCTGTCTATTCGTAGACAACACAATGTCGAGCCTTAAACTGTAAGCCTGTATTGGTATTGTTTCTTTTATTTGGCTGTCGAACATTATTTATGGTTTGAAATATGATTTTATGTAAAATAATTGATATGAAAAAGCCGTCTCTTAAGTTATGACCCCATTTCACCACACGCAAGTGGCAGAAATGACAATGATCAGCTGACGCATTTTTCTTGGTCGAAGTCAGAGCGCGCGGCCCGACGCACCACCACCGCACCACAAAGTATGAGCAGAAGCCGCGCCCAAAGCCAGGGCCCCGGTAACGTGAGGTAGCCGAGTCGGGGCAGCGTGTGCTGACCCAAGCCGGGGCCGCAGCTTTGGGCGCGGTCTACCGCATCCCCGCGGGCAGCCCCGGGCTATCACATGACACCGGGAGGACGCACGGCCCCGGCTTGGGTCAGCGCACGCTGCCCCGACTCGGCTACCTCACGTTACCGGGGCCCTGGCTTTGGGCGCGGTCTACCGCACCACCTAACAGGCGTGTTCGAAACCGCAAGAGATGATGATGGACGGGTTTATCGAAACTTGATTGGATGAGCATATCGGTAATAGCGATTTCAGTGTGTGCATTTATTGTTCATAGTGGTGTGAAATGTGGTTGGGGTACGACCGACAACCCGTCGGGGCGAATTTCGCACTGGGGTACTCAAAATTTGAAGAATTTAAGACGTTTCCATGAGTTTTGAAGGTATGGATAAGCGTTATGCGCCAGGCGCGGCCATAGCGCGGGACGCGACGCCAGCGCCGCCTATCGGCAACGCCAGAGAACTAAGGTCGGTGAGAGCACGGATTTTGATGGGTGATAGCGCAGTGTGAAAAATAGGAAAGTTACATGAAAATGTCGCTATACTACGGTATAGTTCACCATCTGAGCGACATATTTATGTATTTGTTATCCATGACGGATAAAAATTGGACCCGGGATCTGGCCATGGAAGAAAAAAATGTTGGTCAGTGTAAGCACGGATTTTCGTGGAAATGAGCACAGTGTGAGAAAATAGGGAAGTTACATAAAAATGTCGCTATACTACGTTGTAGTTCGCTATCTGAGCAACATATCTATGTATTTGTTATCCATGACGGATAAAAATTGGACCTGGGATCTGGCCATGGAAGAGAAAAATGTTGGTCAGCGTAAGCACGGATTTTCGTGGAAATGAGCACAGTATGAAAAAATAGGGTAGTTACATAAAAATGTCGCTATACTACGCTGTAGATTACCATCTGAGCAACATATTTATGCATTTTTTATCCATAGCGGATAAAAATTGGACCTGGGATCTGGCCATGGAAGAAAAAAACAAGATTACTTTACTACTCAGGTTGGTTCACTAGGGAAATAAAGGCGCCGTAGCTACGTCACGGATTTGGTAGCAATCTGGTAGCAATTTTTGCAGACATCAATGGCGCACGTGTTGTTTGATCGTCGCCAATACTATTTTACTGCACTGTTTTGTTATTTCACTGCAATGTATTGTACATTACATTTGAAAATTAAAATAAGGAAATATTCGTAACCCAGCAAGTCAGTTATTCTTTGAGGCAGCAATCTGTCAGCATTGAGCCTTCAGAATGTGTTATTTGATAGACTTTCCCACATTTCCTACTCTTGTGGAAAACTTTCTTAGTCATCAAAAATGTATGCACATATGAATAATTAGAACTTCATTTTCAAAGTTTTATAGAAATAAGATTTCACTTTACATTATCATAAGGCTACCTGTCCATTTCGTCCAACCAATTAAATATTCATCCAGCAGAAGGCAGGTACCTCTGACAAGGTACTGATATCTCTTATCTACACCAATATTTCAGGAAAATGACAGAGACTGAGAAGCTATTAAAACTTCAGCATATGAAAGGGTAGTTATGGCTTATGCCATAGGCGTCGCCAGAGATTTTCGGTTGGGGGGGCAAAATCGATTTTGGTGCTAAATCTTGCCTTTCTACAGTCATTACTCACACGTTTTACATGTCATTCGACGCGCCATGGCGCGAAGAATGCAGTGGTGGCAAATATTTTCCTCTAGCTATGAAATGCAAAAAAAAATAGAGTGGACGACTTCGGTAAAATCAATGCTTGGCCCATTACCCGTTAGGTACGTCAGTTTTAGCAGGGCAGAACCTTGTTATGGGGAGGCCGGAGGGCACAGTGGGTCTTTGGGACCCCCTCCCTCAGACGGGCCCCCGTGCAGGTGCTCCCGATCCTCATCCAGAAGAAGTTAAAAATGATCCAGGCAGTCGGTTCACCCTTCTAAAAATCCGTTTCTTGTATGCATAATTGCATAGTTTTTGCGATGTATTTGTTGTATTTTCCACTCGACTTCGACCCCGGCTTCCAAATCAACTTCGACCCCGGCTCCCCAAATGGGATCTGACTCCGGTCAGAGCTGTCGACCCGACCGACTCCAAAGTCCAACCACGACCCGCAGCCCTGCTCAGAGGCACACGTGGCCCCTCAGATGCTGGTTTTGGGTCTGCAAGAGCCCTGTGTTGCCTCAAGAGCTCGGCTGGGCTAACTATTAGAGGTCAGCGAAGGTTTAAAAAAATATCCGAAGGTCCTTGTTCGAAGATCCGTTTCTTTCATAGACCTGCCGTATGGATGATTGGAATGACTATCAGAGACTGCCATTGGCCATTGGACACCGATGGGACCCTCATAGACCAGTATGGGGCCGTTGAGGCAGGCGGAGGCCCTCAGAAAGACTGTCCAAGTAGCCCTCAAATATCTGCGCCTAAGCCTTCAGAATCAGCAGTGGGAGACCGGAGTGGTGTTCGCAAGTGCCGGCCCGAGGGCCCCCAGAGGTCGGTTTGGGTTCCTCGGAAGTTAGCGTAGGACGTTCTTAGAGTTCAGTGGGGATTTTTAGGAGCATAAGAGCGGCCTTTAATAGCCCTGTGGCACTTTAACGGCACTTGAACATGCCGCAGACATTTAGCCAGAACTGGAAAAGACCCTGACCCAAATTCGAAATTTTCGAGCTAGGTCTTCACATAAAAATTTCGTGACAAAATTTTCATAGACTGATGAAAACCGAGCATAGAACTCAGCTAAAACCAACCAATACATCCAATGAATCAAAGTATTGACATGTCCGAGTTTGGAGTCAAAGTCCGGAAGAATTTGGTGACTCTCACTCAGACTCTCGCTGGGACTCTCGACTCTGACCATTCTGACTTCACAGGACATTTTCGAAAACTACCCCCATTTTTTGCCGACCCCAAAATCTCATCGGATCTGCATCGATCTCAGGGGTGCCCGGCCGGAGGTTGGGGGGGGGGGCAAGCTGCCCCGCTTGCCCCCCCGTGGCGACGCTAATGGCTTATGCACATTGAAAAACATCAGATAATGCTTTTGAACCATCTCATTCACCAGCACACATCAATCCGGCTCCTGGCTTCTGTCAAGGAAACATTCCAAAATAATGCATTATTTTATTTCATTGACCACCTTGCAAAAGACAAACAGCAAACACATCACCACCAAAAACAAAAATAGTCAACAGGTTGGTACCAGCTGATCTAGCCGTGCTGTGTCATGTGCCTTTGAAAAACTTGAGCAGTCAGGGTTGAATAAACACCCCAAACTTAGCCATTCATGCATGAACAAGTGCAAATTCTGGTCGAGCATTTTAATAAAAATGAAACTAACAGCATTGTAGGTTACAATTATAAAAAAGACAATTACAAAAAAAACAGCAGAGCTTACTCTACAAGGCATAACCATTAATTTTATAACTGACATCCAAATTCGCATCTTCGAAGTTTAATCCACCTACCAGCCACCTGCACATTTCTGCGCACATGTGCTGCGCAGTGTGCACAGTCACTACACATTACACAATTATGAGAATTAAAATGGCTTTAAACAATCAAGCAAGTCAGGACTGGTATGCAGATTCACAAGTTCTCTCAACATCTTCAATTACCAACAATCAAGAGCACCATGTGATCTCAGTAACTCCGCAGATCCATCTTCTGTTTTCCATTTTCAGTTTTCAATTGAAATATAAGTTCCATCTGGGAGACACATGTTGCATCATTATGTTTAAACAATTATTATGCTTGAACTTTTGATTTTTCATGTGAACTTCACTTTAAAAGTTTTTTAAGTTGATTTAATTTGTATAATGCTACGATCACGGCGCACCAAATCACAGATAACTTGAAAATAACCAAGCAAAAGCCACATTCTTCAGCAAACTATGAGAGCTATCTGATCCATGCTGCGTTGAAATAATTGAAAATCGCCAAAATCAGTCAAAATATGACAATTAAATTAATATAAACTTCACAAAACTCTGATTTGTAAGGCAATGCGCAACAGAAATGCGAGGGAATATGGTAGTAATCTGGTAGGAATTATGAAGGATTTCCCTTGTCGCTGATGAAAAAACAATTGAAACAAATTTTTCAACGCAGAGGAAATCCTTCATTATGAATTGCAGGGACCATTTGATTGGCCCATTTTAGATAAATATAGGCCGAATGTTTCGATTTCAACCCCATTTATCGTAATGAGACGAATCCATTGGCTTAGTGGTACGTCTTTTGAACACATGTAGGCCTTAGATTTCTCCTTAGCCCGCCTGAAACACACCATGCTTTGCATGCATTTCTATGGGTGAAGGAAAATTCATGCGCCGTGATGACGTCACGGTAAAGGAATTCTGAAGCTCGTGAACGGGGGCTGGAAAAAAATATTGGTCAGTGTATGCACGGATTTTCGTGGAAACTAGCACAGTATGAAAAAATAGGCAGCTTACATAAAAATGTCGCTATACTACGCTGTAGCTCACTAACTGAGCAACACATCTCTGCACTTTTTATCCATAGGAGAGAAAAATTCGACCCGGGATCGGGACATGGAAGAAAAAAATATTTGCACCACCAAATGAAATTAAGATACATCACTCCCGTTATATTTGTATTGAGTCTTTCATGAAACAATTTCGCTATACTACGGCAAACAGCATGACGTCTCGCATATATTGAGACATATTTTGACAATGCAATGTAGGTATAATACAATTTGGAATGTTCATAAACATTTTATCTTCTCCTGCCAAATCCCGGTGCCAATTCTCCCCGAATATTGGTAAAAAATACGTCAGGGTAAACGCATATTACTGAATTTAATTGCATTATATCGCATTTTTCAGTTTATCGTTAAGTCTCCACACAGGGACGTTTTCATCTGAAGTTTGGCCGCCGGAGCCACCGCGAGGCCTAGTTGCACGAGTAGCCGATAGTCGGCGCCACCGTCGCACTCGGCCGCAGCCAGTATACTGCCAAAAATGGAGCTATTATGATATCGCTCGTTGGTAACTAAGTGTGGCGTGCTTCATAAATGATCGCCGCATAGAGAAACAACCGTTTAATGAAGAAAATGACTTATATTTTACTCATAATAACAATCTGAACCCCAATGTCCGCTTCTATATGGAGTTTGGCGCATAACGGTTCTAAAAATCCGGTTCTCCTTATCTGGGCCATTAACTCCATACGGTCCAGGAAAGCTGGCACACTACCTTTAAATGCGATGCGACATTTATTCCATGCGAGGTCACGTCAAAATGGTAAGGGTTACCGAAACGTGATGGCATTGCGTGAATTGAGTCATTTAAGCCCATACCAGTAACTAAATTTGTCTTAGTCATTAAGCCAGCCTAGCTAATTGAGTCATGGGATTTTGGAAGCGCTAATTGGACTTGCAGCCATAGCCCGGCTCAAGCTGCTGCGGTGCTCGCTAATCTTTCTGAAGGGACAGCATCTGGTCAGTGGTAGGGCCAAGTTAGAGGGGGGGGAGGTAACCTGTACCCACTGGGCATACCCATTAAAAATTAATTGCCACTTATTTTTAGGTATGTGACGCTCCCGGCCCAACATTAACGCGTTATTTCAAATTACGTCAGAAATTATGCAGATGATGGCGCGCGTGACAAGGAGGAAACTTCCGGTATACACTGAGAAAATGATTTGAACCTGGGTACCTTTGGGTAAATATTTGTCCTAAAACCTTTGAACCTTTGGGTGAATATTTTTCATTCAAATCACATACGATTGTGAATCTGAAACATTGGGCTGGTGAAATACTGAAAGTCGAATGTGAAAAACTTTATGTTACCAGTGCAATATCCTCAAATTTTCAATCACAGAGCACATTTAATCTACCACCTCCCACAACCGGCAGCGATCGATGAGGTTAAATATCGGCGTCATTGAAAGCTATTGAATAGGACAAATTGACTGGCGAGCTGCAGCATTGTTACGAACCGATCGACCATGGAGCATCGGCTGTGGCCCGTGACCTCTGACAGCCAGCTGTGGAGTCACGTACCCGCGAGCAGCGACCTCGTGCATGAGGCTATGGAGCGGGACTCAGGGAGGCAGTAGGGTGAAATGTCGGAAGGGGATATGTTTGTTGAGGGCAGTATCACCAATGCAAAAGCATTGTGCTGGGGAGAGGAAGGGCTAAGCGTCGCATCTCATTTTTGTGTGTCTGAGAAATGACGAGATTCACCGGCATGCTTCTTAGCTATGCATTCAATGTATCTCCTACACGTGAAAATTATTTGAGCGTGGTTTAGCTAAATCACCTCTCTGGGTCACGTTAAGTAAATCCATGACGTAAAAAGATACGCTCCTTCATAGTTTTATTCACACAAGGCGTCTTTAATGGTTTTACAATGGGCAATTTGGAATAAGCATTGCAGACGTTTCGGTGCTGTAGCAAAGCCTGGACCGGCCCGGGTCGGCCGCTGATCTACAGCTGGCGAGGGAGGGGGACGGGAAGGGGAGGGGTTCGATGTGACAGTCGGTTACATTGAGCGGTCTGGGGATCGACCTGCCCCCTCCCCCACCTATACCCACCGCCCTCCCCTCCCCTCTACTCAGCACGTCCACCTACAGCAACAAATGTAACAACACAGGATAGCTGTGTTGTGTTGCAGACCATCACCCCTTCATGTTGATGGTCTGCAGTGTTTACCTGTGACGTACAGTTAATGACCATTATCCAAAATGGGCACCCTAACCATACACTGTCGGGGATTCGCTTGGCTTTACAGACGCCATTAACGAATAAAGTGTTTGCTTTCTTTCTGTAGTCCGGTATTTTATGCTGTCATCAACGTATAAGGCAGCGGGAAATAGTAATTTCTTTGTCGATATATCGCTGCACAAACTTAGCTACGAGTCAAAACAATGCGGGACGCAAATATCTATAGTGACCCATACCTTAACCCTATTCCTGGCGGGGGGCCTCAGGAGCCCCCCCTGAGGTTTTTTGGTTATTTCTCCCAAACGCGTTGAGCTAGGAAGCTCAAATTTTCTGACTTTTCCTAAAAGGCTTCTACGCAACATGTCTGAAAATTTTGAGTTGATCTGACCTCAGGTCAGGTCACCAGAGGCGGTTTGGTGACCCTAACTCAGAAAAGTTTGCAATCACGCCAGAGCTAGAGTTTTTGACCGATCAATTTCTTCTCTTCAGGCTTTAGTTAGGGTACCAGTATGTGCAATTTGTATATCTCGGAATTTTGATATCGGTGACCTAAGGTCAGGTCAGTTTCGCGACCTCCCCATTATAAGTCAATGGGGGAAAAATCAACTCCCTGTTTTTACCACTAAAACGGGTCGGAATGGCCCCATATACCATACATGACTTCATATACGATCAACCTTCACTACCTTGAGGTCTGTTTTGCTGTTGGGCAGCTGTGAGGTCATGTGACGTCATCAAAGGTCACCAAAGGTTTTTGGCCAATAACTCCGTACAGGAACAAGATACAGACGCGTGGATGGTCTCATTGTGTTCAGCTCGTCAAGACGCATCGAATGATATACATGATGACCTCGAGGTCACGTGACCTGAGGTCAACCTTTGACCTTGACCTTGCGAGGTCAACATATATATCATTCGATGCGGATTGACGAGAGGATCACGATGATGCCCTTAGTTTGTTCCTATCTTGACTAATTCGAAAGTTATTCGAGAAAAACTCTCCATATCTAGCGCCGCCATTTTGACTTTTTCGACCCCTGTGACGTCATCTTTGACCTGACCTGAAAATGACCTTAATAAAAATTGTAGATCTTGACAGTGCGTATCCGATGCCGTTTACCGTTTGTCGCTATCTTGCTTCGGTCTCGAGATCTCAGGGGGGGGGGGGGCCGAATCGGCCCCCCCGCCAGTTTCTTGTCCCGGCGGAGCCCGCCAGGAATAGGGTTAAGAACTAATCCGGCGCTATAGATCAAAAAGAACTTATCTACATGTTTATTACGGAGCGAGCGAAGCGAGCGTAGTCTTTCCTTAGATTAACGGAAATTTCTTAGTATGAGCGGCCGGCCGGCCGGCCGGCCGTGGTCACGCTTTTGCGAGGCTTATATCTCAGCAACCACTTGACCGATTTACATGCGGTAATTTTTGTAGGGTAGCTTCATTCCTTCTACCAAGTATTGGACTATTCCCGATGCATGTGGGTGACCCCTTATGCACGTGCCACGTGCAAAACGAAGAGGTGTCACTTTTGTAATTGTTGCAATATCTCGGTAACTACTTGGCCGATTGCGCTGAAAGTTGGCATGTAGGATAGGCACCCACTAGGCAATGCATATCCATGTGCCAGAGTTGGGGTGCTGCTGCACGTGCGCACGTGCAGGGGTCGATTCCAGATCTCGAGAACGGCTGGACCGATGGCGCTCAAATTTGGTACATGGTTAGGGACCGGTTAGTAGGGAGCGGTGCAAAAGTCAGTTGGGACCCATTTTGCACGTGCGCACGTGCAGGGTGCCGCTTCCAGATCTCGAGAACGGCTGGGCCGATTGTGCTCAAATTTGGCACATCGCTAGAGACAGGTTAGTAGGGTGCCGTGCACAACTCAGTTGGAGGTACCCCCTCGCAATTTCGCACGTGCAAGGCTCACCCTCTCGCTCGCTCCGTTAGTCGCCCCAAAAGGCGTTATACTGGTATGATTGTTCCTACGTCCTTCCTTGACAAGGGTTTCACACAGGAAGAATTTGTTGTGGCATCTACCCATTTTATAAAAGGCAGCACCTGCAATACTTATTTATATCCGTCTAAAATTTTCGGGCATCTTCCTATTTAAAATTTCACGTGATGTAGCGCCTGAAATATTTATGTACATCTGTTTACATGGCCGGAAATTTGGAAAACCATTTTTTGGGGGGCTACCCATATTGTCATTATCAAACCCGCCTACTCAATTATAAAATGTCAGTATATTTTCATTAACTTCCGCAGTAGTTTCCACAGGCAGGTCTACACATTACACAACTGCCCGCCGTGATCAGGAACCGGCGTCGGTGGTGGCCGTTGAGACCGTTCGATAAGGGCCCTGTTTCACCGGTGATAGCAGCAAGCTGCTATCACGTTTCGCGAGCTGACGTCATGTCGTGACGCCATACTGTTGTCGTAATGGGTAGTTCCGGCGCACGATTGCCGCGACCTTGGCGGCGGCATTAAGTGACGTATGAGCCTAAAAGTAAGAGTTTACGCAGTCATGATAGTATATATATTTTTGATATATATTTTTTCAATATGATGTATTTAAAAGAAGTTGGGTTTAGGAAAAATTTGGACATTAACTTCGAACATTTAGCTGATGACGTAAAACAATATTGCGGCAATCGTGCGCCAGAATTGCCCCTTACGTCAGCAGTATGACGTCATCACATTACGTCAGCTCGCGCAATTTGATAGTAGCTTGCTGCTATCACCGGTGAAACAGGGCCCTGACCAGACCTGTGCGTGACCGTAGAGCGCCGGGTCAGCGCTGCGACCACCGTGTTTACCGTCCAAACTTCCACTTTTGGTGTCCAAATCCCGGAACTGGGGGTGCCGGAGCCGCCGGGCGGAATTAGGCAGATTTGGTGCCGAAACCTGGGATGGTGGGGAGACTGGTTTGGGGCAGGTGGTCAGGCAAGGATTAGGTGTTTTGTTTTTCAGGCTGGACGTGCAAGCTCTGAAAGGGACATCAGTTACTGGTTTCCGACGGGACACCCGGGTAGGCCAGACACGAACTAGGGATACGATTGGATGTAACTATTGTTCACCGAAGTAATTAGATGGGACATTGGGCTGCTAGCGGGAAATTGGATCACATCTTCCGTCTACATCGCAGGAAATCACATTGGACCGATACAATGTTGAAAGATTAATCGCATCTCATGAAAGGGCTGATCGATATTAGGCCAACACTATACAAGGGCTGTTTTATCTCAAATGTAACGTTTAATGATCTTGATCGTTGACAAGCTAGGGAGGGGTGGCTCAACGGACGGTTCTTGGCTTCTGGACAAACGATAAGTGAGTAAAATCCGCCGCAACACACTGGATAAGCGACCTTTGTGTCATTCTTACCTACTTTTTTCCAAAGCAGAGCCTGAGTTATCTATGTCAGGGCTATTATTGACCTACACACGCCTCTAACGCCTCATCAACGCATTAAACCTGAGAACAGTCTTCTCGCATGTTATCGTCGCAACCCCAAGGCCCCATTGGCAAACGACATTGACTGTCGGACTGAATAGGGAACTCCGCTCAATGTGGTCGGAGACGCCGCATGCCTCACTCGCACGCGACACAACACTCAGACGCTTCGTGACTGTCCTGCTCGGTACCTATCCCTGAGCATGTTGACCGTTATGTTGTCATAAATCTTGAAACATGAGGGAAGTGTGTAAAACTTTAAAGTGAATTGCACCAGCGAGTGCTCTTTGAAGTCTGACAACAACAGACAATCGTTGTTTTAATGGTGAAGAAGAAATGGCATCGTTTTAGGACCGATAGAAAACAGCAGCAATGATCATTAAACCGTTACATACTTTGAGTACCAGCTTAGGAAAGGAAACAGGTTCTACGTGAGCGACAGGCGAGCGACACCCACGCCACTGAAGTGACTTTGGGCATGGGGTGCCGATGGCGGAGGCATAGCAACATGCTGCTCTACGAAGGGTTTTGTGATATGGGCATGATTACGGCATGTTTGTCTCCTCTGGCGGCTCTTGACCTATCTTTCGTTTTGCTGATAGTGCTTTTTCTAACGTATTTTCAAAAATAATTTCTGAATAGAAAAGAAAATCTTGTTCAAGTTTTGGCGAAAGTGAGACGTGCCTATCACGATCCGAGTATATTTTTTCATCAACCTTATCCACATTACAGCGTGGTGGTCAGCCTTCTTTGCCTTCTTCAGCACCCAGTAGCCGAGTTCTGTTTTCATCGGCCGAGGACAGCACGACTCAATATGTGGACGGGTTACCATGGTAACCAGAATGTATGTCCTACCAGGTGCACCAGCATTGCTTGATTTCCGGTTACTTGTTGTGATATCCCGCGCCCTGCTGGGGGGTGTTTGAACACCCCCCTTGTGGTTTTTCGCAAATATCTCAAAAACGGCGGCGCGGAGCGCCGGCGTTTTTGGTACACCTTATTATACATCAATTCTACACATGTTGTGAAAATTTCAGACCAAGGTCATTCAAGGTCAGGTCACCAGGTCACTTGAAGTGACCTCACCTCATAAAAAGTTTCAATGTCTGTCATAGCTACACCGATTGACTGATCGCTTTGAAACTTTCAGCGATTGCTAAGAGCAATAGCATGTACAAAATGTATATCTCAGAATTTTGATATCGATGACCTAAGGTCAGGTCAATTTTGCGACCTCCCCATTATAAGTCAATGGGAGAAAATTGAAATGCGCCTCTTTTGGACAAAAGACATTATGAACACTCCCAAGCACCGAATTACAAGTGGTTTAGACACACTGAACATGAAAATGGTGTCCGTGACCCTTGTTTATGCCCTGAGGTCATCTTACGTCACGAATGGTATCTAACAGTTTTTCGCAAATAACTTTTGATAGAGGCATGCTAGAGCGATGAAAACGCCTTAGATGTGTTCACCTCGACGATACGGATCGACTGACATGCAACATGACCCTTTCCGGTCAGGTCATGACCTTGACCTGAGGTCAAATTTTCAAGTTGACCTTTCAAGGTCAAGTTATAGTTCATTCGATGCGTCTTGACGAGAGGAACACGATGCCGGTAAAAGTAAGCTCGTACAAGGCTTGAGTCAAAAGTTATTGCAGAAAAACTGTTTCCGAAAATCGGCTATTTTTGCAGTTTTTGTCCCCTGCAGGCAAAACCGTTGACGTTAGGTCAAATCTGAGAAAATTACTCAGAAAGGGCTTTAATAGGGCTATCGAATGCGCTTTTCCGCCGCGCTGTAGCTCTATTGGTTCTCGAGTTATGCGTTGGCTTCTTGGAAATTTTCGACATTCGACTTGGAAATCGGCGAAATTTTGCCTTCAATGACCTCTGGTGACCTGACCTTTGACCTGACCAAAAAATTGACCGAAGTGATTTCGTCATTATTTTTGACGCTCTTTTGAACGCCGCCTTCCGCGTATCGCTACGTGGCCCAGGAGCCGAGTTACAAGGGGGGGGTGTTCAAACACCCCCCAGCAGGGCGTGGAAATCCAGGACCCCCAGCCGGGCGCGGGATATTGTGGGTTTTATGTCAGAAAGTGGGCGTTGAGCTTCTGCAATACCCAGGGGTGTTATGCCAAATGATGTTCGTTAACTGTAAAGTGCATGGAGTGTTATGTTGATGTCTAATGACACCGGAATTTGCTGGGTATCAATTCTCAAATACTTATTTTCACACCAATCATTTTAGGTATTGCTTTTAAGCATCAAATATTTCGAACAGTCATAGACCTCACATACCAGGACAGGTATGTAATGTAGTCCAGGTATGTAGAGGTCTATGGTCTGGTTGGCAACTGATGCAAGAACATATCATCCGATAAGATACATGCATATCGAATCGCTTGCTGTCGATAACCTCTGGTGACATTTGGGTGTCCAGATGGCACGTCCCGATGCCAGATCCGGTATAAATATTTCATCAGGACATACTCAACCGCAAGGTGCTTCCGTCATCGACAAGTAAAAGACATTTCTGATATGTTTCCGCACATTCTGTCATATCATATGAGAGAATCCTTTCAGTCATGTTTATTAAGACAGCTGGGCGGATATTAGGACATAGTTAATACGATAGATAATAAATTTTCATCAACCTGATTTTTCCTTGATGACACCTTCGGTATCTACTATTTCTTATCTTTTTTTTAGGAGTTTTACAGCCTCACACCTTGGGAGTTTCGGTCTATGATGCATCATACCCCTCAATCCACTGTCCAAGTGAATATTTTACGTAATATGAACGATAATTTTATAGCCATCGCATCCCACCAAAATGCCGGATAACTTTCAGTTTCTTCCAGACTCTACGTGAACTGCGTGTGCAGCGCCACAACTGCCACACCTGCGAGCAATATCGATTCACGCGAGCACTAACCTACTGAACTACGACTAACGACTGACGCACATCACATGACCATCATTGATCGTCTCAACCGACACCCCTTCCCTAGAGCCGTAGTCGTTCCATTTCATTTCCCCAGCTAATGACGCTCCACACGAGAGCCCAAGAACACCTTCAGCCTACCACCGTGGGAATTTCAGTCAATGGGGCATCATTGAAAGGGGAATAGCGACTCCACTTCACTGGCTCTGAAAGGTCATCCGATGATTGGAGTCGTTGGAACCTTTATGCCTAGACTGTGGGAGGGGAGAAACGGCGGCTGCGGTTCTTGGGAGGTTTTGATTTTTTATTGATCAAGGAACCAACGAAAAACCAAATGAGAACCCAAAAGGCAGACCTCTGTGATATATTGTCATAATTAGATAACATGAATACTGTACAGTGTCACAATTTCGGATGGCTTAGGAGCTACAAAATAATAATGTAATAACCTATAAAACACAATAAGCACTGCTATCGGCAATAAGCTGATAACGATAGTGCCAAGGCCTCGCACCAACCCACGAGCATTCCGTTCGGCATCCTCACTGCCATCGCAATGCAATCCCATTCCATTACGGGCCAGTGCGATGCACCACCGCGGCCTCGTAGCATTGTCGTACCCCACAGAGCTGGTTGATTAATGTCCCTCGGTACATGACGAAGCAGGGACACGTGCTAAATAAGCGCACCGGCAGCCGGGCGCGCCGTTCGCACACAATGCCGCCGCATCGAACGGTGGCTGGCAGGCCCATAAACTGGGCTGCCGAGGTCGCCATTGAGGGCTGCTGCCTATCAGGGCAGGCACAGTCGATATCAATAAAGGCCAGGGCATAAGGAGTGATAGTTTCGGTGGAGGTGTCCTAAAAAATGCAGCGGGTGCAAGGTGTACTTCAGGGAAGCGTTCCTGGCCCACTGGTTTCTGTAATTAGCGTAAAACTGACCTAGGACGATGCAATTAGGCGGTTTTAATTTTAAAATATGCCCACTGTGTCAAGTCACGACAGCAATGTAGCCACAAAGATATCAAATACAGTTACGATGACCGTCAAAACGACAACTGAATCGCAATTAAACAATTAAAACCCCATCACTCTACGCGATAGTAAATTTAGAAGGTAGATGATAGGCAACGGACATTCTATTTTGCTTGTGCGCAGCTTCACACTTTGTTTTTGTAACAAAATTGTATCACTGGAAACCATAATTTGCTAGACTAAATATCATAGAGCCAATAGTAAAATGCCCCTGGATTGAATTAATGAATCATAGGACAATGAAGCAACTCATTCCAATATCTTTCCCAATCTTTCCGTGCCGATGTGTCTGAGCGCGAAACCCGTGCAACCGCCGCCGGTCTGCTGCATACGCGCCGGTGCCGCTTAGAGTGTAGTAGGAAAACCGTGCCCACTCGCTCTTTGTACACCTTGAACCTACTGGAAAGCCACATCCGCGACAATAGAAATACAAACACTTTCAAAATGTGCTTGAAAGAGAAAGCGATCAAAGGCCTAAGCTCCGGAGGTGTGTGATGCGCTCATTAATCCAGCCAAAGATTTTAAACCATTCACTTTGTCTCGTTTATCTTTTAATCATGTTCGTGTGTTTTTATTTTTACTCTACTGGACGATTGCTGTGGCAGCTCTGTATGTTCGACGCTGTGGCTTAACAGCCAACGATGTGTTTGGATGCCACAAAGATCTGCAAATAAATAAATAAATAAATAAATAAATAAATAAATATGTTCGAAACATTGCCGCGCGAAACGCTGAAGTTTTACCCCCCCCCCCCCCCAAAAAAAAAAAAAATCAACGGAAGGCGAACATGACGTTGAGGGAAGGCGTGACTCAATACCGAAAACGTCTCACGCTGAATCTACTGACTCAGATGGAAGGGCGCTTGGTCATTGAACCATATGAAATCTTCCACGGGGACATCTTCAGCGACATCAATAGACAAAAAGATGGGAACGGTGCGAAAGCGCTCAACGGAAAGCAAGCAAATTTCTTAGGACATACGTGACTCAACAGCAGAAACAACTAATTCTACTGGCTCGCGTTCTTCTCATGAACTGCATAACTGTATACGAGCTTCACTACAGACATCCTAAACATCAGACATGGGCCGAGCTGTGAAGACCAACTTTTCGAGCTGAGGGACAAGTCCGCAGAACGTTACAACTTCAGACTTCATGCGAATGTCTTTGGAGGAATGACGCAGTTACTTGAACTCACACGGAAACAAACTGAACTCAAGTGGACAGAGTCGATGGTGGAAAAGCTGAAAGAAGTCGCTACGCCGCAATGCACCGTTTTTCAGCGTTAACCAGTCAACCTACACACCCCAAAAATGTACCAAAAACAACGCGTTTACGTTAGGATCCTTAAAATGTGTAAGCGGGACAAGTGCAACTGCTGACTGAAAATGGTGGCAAAGGAGATCCCAACTGATCCTTCAGAAGACGTTTCCTCTGCTACGCTCCCGACGGAGATCCAAACCATGACGGCGGCCTAGCCGGGAGACCACTGAGAAGTGAATCAAGAGCCAAAGCATTGGACGCACTTAGGCACCGGGGCATGCGATGTGCGTAAGGAAATGTTCAACGACGAAGTTCCCTTGAGTGGGCTGAAGGACGAATACATCTTTGAGAGTCGGAAGCCCCTAGCCTCAAAGTCTTGAGCAAGGCCCTAAATACAGTCTTGAGAAAGGCAGACGCAGAATCACATGACATCGGATGTTATAGTGCAGATCAATTTCATGATGTCCTCTTGACAGAAGGCGTCAAAATCTTGCGATGCAATACCAAGGACTCGTAGGACAACTAAATGCAACCCAAATGCTACCACTGTATAGATCCATTATTTGTGTATGCTTACACTGAGCAATTTGAGCAACTGCAAAAAGAATCCTTCGACTATCGCCTGGATACCACCGGTTCCATGCAATGCAATGGTGTGAGAAGTCGGAGGAAGAGCTGTGGGCTGCTACGCATTAGGTGCTGAAGGTCCAGAGAAGAGCTACCCTCGAGGTGCCAGGCTTTCAAATGTCCGCAGCACGTCGACGATACCATGCTACTTGGACCGTCTTTGAGAAGCTTTGAAACCTGTTCACCACATTCCACTGGTCCCGACCGTCCCGACAATGATCGTCACAGACTAGTTGGACACGACCAACATAGTCCTACTTCACGTGCCTTCGAGAGTAGGTACAAACTCTGCTCTCAAAGCTGGTCCTGGAGAAGGCCATCGAAACATCTTGGAAACAACATTCGAAAATCGTGCCGATGTGAGGAGGACCGCGTGCATGGTTGTGTCGTGCACACATGTTCAGTAACTTTTCAAACCTCTTTGAAGCATAACATTACAGACAAACTGAATAAAAAAGGAGATGCGTGGATAAATAAAACTGAGCACATTAAGAATGCTTCAGGAGGTCACCTATTTGTCGAAGACAATGCCTGGACTGTCACTTTCTCACAAAGAAGATGGACCATGAAACAGACAGTGAAACTGACTAGGATGCCGGGGATCCGCAAGAACAAACTCCTGCAAATGCATCATTAAAAAACATCACGCCATCTGGCATCATTTGCAAAGGATCGAAGAGCTTGAACGAGTTTGAGCTTGAAGCAGTTGTCACCAACAGCTTCTCTCAGAGTGTGTAGAACAACTGGTACGGCAACGACGCGCAAAGCGCCCATTTCACCTGGATGATCTACAGGGATTATGCTTTATTTTGTGCATAGGTAAATGAAAAAAATAAGATATTGGATTGTGACAAGCCCAGTCAGATTCATAAGGCAGTTATTCTTAAATTATACATACCAGAAAAAAACATACTAACCTTAGTTTAAAACTTAGCCTAAAGTTAGTTGAAAAGCGTATAGTTGGTACTAAAATGGAAGGAATTGCTAGAAGCATAAATGCCGCAGCTGTTACATTTCGAAAGCGTGTTAGTAGGCAGGATTTACGTGATGCTAGCGGCATCTAATAATGTAAGCCGCACAGCTGTTTTTTTTTTGTCCTCCCGGCTAGCGGTGAGGCTTTAGCCAGGAGAGGGGAAAGTTACTATAGTCTGACAAACTTAAGAAAGAACGGAGTTAAAGCGCCTGAATCACTTTGCACGTGTTTTGAGCATTTGAAATGTATGGCTCATAAATTTGTTTGAAAAGTTGTGAGAGAAAATATGCTCTCACAATATAAATGCACATGCATCAATGACCGCAACACTTTAAATCCATTCTTTCCTAGGTTTGCCAGACTATAGCTTACCATTGGCCAGATTTTTCGTTTTACGTTACGTTAACCCGCGACCTGGTGGGGGGGGGGCTATTTTTTGCCCCCCCCCCTCCAGACTTTTCGATATATCTCCAGAACCGCTGCGTCGATCGTCACCAAACTTTCAGTACCCTCCCGGACATCAATTTTACACATGGTGACCAAAAATTTTTCCAAAGGCTATGATAGGTTGGCCGGAAATGACGTCAGAGTGACGTCATGTTTTGCCGTTTTCGACCCAAAAAAGGGTTTCGCGGGAAGAGCTGTCAGGCCTATAGCTTTGCAAATACAGAAAAATGATAGGAACATAAAAGCTGTAGAATTGACAGGGCTACAAAACTGCTATCTCGGATTTTTGAAATTTTTGGATTTTGACCCCCAAAAATCAAAAAAATAAATTGTTTGGATAAAATGATCGAAAAATCCAAAAAGTTTTTTGAATTTCGCAAAAACCGGAATATATGTGATAGTCCTTACCGCCTTCCATCCACATACCAAATTTTAGATTGATACCTCTTTTTTTGGCGAAGTTATAGCGAAAAAACTGTTCAAAATTGATGACGTCAAATTTTCAAACTCAATTTTTAGCAATTCTAGACCCCGTAGCGCAAAACAAAGAGCACCATTAGACTCCCCGTGACGAGCTGCATCGAATCAATACCCATTTTATGCAGAACTATCAACTTTAAAATTTGACCTTTTTTGGCCTGACCTTGACCTGACCTTGACCTGAACTTCACCGGAAAGTGACCTAAGCCGTACCTGATAGTCTTATAACCAACACCATTGAGTTGGAAATGAAAAATTGGCCATAAAACATGCATCACACAACCTTAGTAAAGTTGGGCTCATGTGACCTGACCTGTGACCCTTGGTGACCTGACCTGTGACGTGACCTGGTATTGTCAGTGACCTTTAATAGCAACATATCTACTAGGCAATTGACGCCCTATCGCTGATTCTCGACAAAATGCGTTTTCCTCGGTGTTATAGCGCATTCCCTAGAAGACCCGTGAACGGTGAAACATTTCATCTTTGACCTGACCTGTGACGTCATCGGTGACCCCGAGGTCAATGAAATTTGGTTTCCTTCGACAAATTTGACAGGCCTTTCGAACGCCGTTTGAATTTTGCGGATCCGTCCAGTAGTTTCGGAGATACGAGGGGGGGGGGCAAAAAATAGCCCCCCCCCCACCAGGTCGCGTTATAAACAGACCCCACCAGGGCGCGGGTTAAGATCCGGCTATTTAATTCCGGCCCAAACACTAAGACAAAAGCAAAAGACTACGTTAAACCGGCTCGTAATAACCACAATGGGTTATGTGTGAGGCTCATTAGAAAAAGGTCGATTTAACATAGGAACCCAATGGGATAGTAGTTTTTGAGCGTCCATTTGGCCTAATGCTACCAACTGTTACTGGCTACCCCTGGGTTCTGTAATCCATATGTTATCACATAGATTCAATCAACCAATAGGCCACTTCTACCACTATGGACATTTAACAGCCTTCCAAACACCAATAAAGAACTGCTTGCCGTCTATGTAATACGCACGTTGAAAGCTTTTACAAGACGCTGAAGAACCTCTTACAAAATAAAACAGGTAGACCTTTGCTTGCTGGTGAATTCATTCCCTTGCTTTGAAGGACACATCTGCGAGAACATTTTGAGATGAATCTGCTTAATCCTTTGACATTCTCCATGTCATAAGAGTTAATGAAATTCTCATTACGCGTGATTTCAAATTATTTTGTAATTCCCTTATTTGAATGCAATTTCTGTGGCCTTGCCAAACAAAAATTCACGGGCAAATAAACTCAATCCCACATCCTCTTTATCGCCATACGACTGGATTTACGAACTCATAATTCAAAAACGGCTTACCATCACTTCTTCCGGATTCATATCGTAAACACGAACGCTAAACAACTTCGAAAGCTGCTTTGGATAAATACCCATAGTTGACAACTCATAAATGAAATGGAGACAGTAATGGGACCCTAACCTCATCGGACTAGGTTTTGCCTGCCAGCTGGCGACATTTCACTCGCGAACTGGTAACCGTTTTGCCTGCGGGCCGGAGACTATTTAACCTTCTAACGGGTGACCGTTTGCCTCATTCCGGTTCCCACCGGTGGTATATTTGAACAGGTACAAAGAAAGCGAGTGAGAGCAGCCCATGGAACAGAAAACAGATGGCGTACATGGCAGTTCTAATAGATAGATGGCGCTGCTCGTGGAAGGGGGTTGGATTTAGGATATGTACATGCTAGTATTGTTAGAGTGGTCAGTCAGTGTTAGTAGTTAAGTAGGTTGTAGGTAAGAGCAGCGCCTACAAGGGGCGAGGACCGTTTCGCCGGTGGGCCGAGGACCGATTCGCTCGCAAACCGGGGACCGTTTTGCCGTTTACACCCCACTGACAAGTGTTCGTGACCTGTCATGTGCAATTTTAATGATAGCGTGCAGCCTACAATCGATGTGGTGACGCTCATATGACGTTTTCCGACCTTCCGTCTGGCAAAAGGACGGCCGAGTCGTAACTGTAAATGGCAGGACAAGTACCGATAGTCAACTCGCTGGCGGAAAAGGTAGGGGTTGGTTGTTGCCAGCAACCGGCGAAACTGGTGGATTGTTGAGGAACTACGTTGCATGAGTCAACCTCTCGCAGTACCGTGCTCTGCCAAACCCCAGTGAGAACTATACTGGCATGCACGCACTAGCTGAACTCACCACCTGACACCCGGCGCCTCCGGCTATGGGTCACCGCGCAGGCGCGCACTCAGGTAGGGCGAATCAGAGGGATCAGTGGCGTAGCCAGTGGCGGCAGGTAAGGAGAGCACTTCGCTAGCTAACGCATACGGGCTGATACGCTTGGTTGCCAATGGCCAGGAGATAAGCCAAGACCGAGAGACTGCAAACTGCTCAGGAGACAAGACAACCTATGAGAGTTCCATCGAGTTAGGAGATACACAACCAGAGCAAATAGACTGATTTAGAAAGAGACAGTTAATCAGAAGACTTACCGCAGCGAAAAGAAAGAAAGAAGGCGTTTACCCTCTGGCAAGTTACGCTCCGCTCAACTTTTGCGGATAGCATTTAAAGGAAATAGTTCACTTTTAACATGGGATTTTGAACTGGAATAGCAGTTTCGTAGCTTGAGCTGAGACTAGCACAAATCAGGAGCTTTTACGGCTCAACGATCACCCTAGACGAAGATATTCCATTTCTCGTTCCGAAAAGAGTGCCTTGCAGAGGAATGTGTGCCTTGCACAGGAATGCGGCCACGTCATCGTCAGCCAATCAGCATGCTGCTTACAGCTAATGCAGCATGCGTAGGTTTGAACAACGCAATATGATTGGTCAACGCGTAATAAGCTTCCGCGTCAAACATTATTTTACATAGAATATAGTTCGTCCTATATTAAAATATAGAAAATAATTGTTTTTACAAAAAGGTTTTATTTTATTTTCTGATCATTTTGAGCATACAAAATCGTAAATCCATAGCAAAATACTAATTTCAGGAAAGTGAACTGTTTCCTTTAAGGGTTGTACACAATATTTCTGGCTCTCAAATTTCTCTGGGCAATGTCAGTCACATTCTTTGATAGCCTGGCATCCAACTAAGCATCCCAACAATGCCAAACGCCCAATGAAATTTAGCGGAGACACGCGTATTTCCGAGGCTATTTCAGACAGTCTCACATGTGATGAGATGCACACCAGGCACATGTTACGTCAGATCCCAGCTATCCATTGATTCGTCTAGGGCGTGATCCGACCACAAATCAATGGGATTCAGTCGATAATTCAGGTCTGGGTCGGCAGCTGCGACCGGTTTCTGACCGCACTTAGCGCCAAAGGGAGGAAAACAAGCAACAAGCAATCAACACTGGGAGTAAAAGATTTCAAAATTATTCAAAAAATAAATCGTCCTGAACTCATCGCTTATACGTTTTTTTTTAATCCACTAATGATCTAGGAAAAATTGAACTGCTACAATGATCTGGTTGCTGTATAAACCATTGTTTAAGTTAATGCCGCATGGAGAGACGAACTTCTCAACAGCCAATGCCCTTTTTCATCGAATACGTGCCCCAAGAATACGTGCCCCAATGAACGGTACCCAAAATGGCTTTGTCTTTGGAAGCGATACACCGTGACGCTTTTTGTCACGATATAAGGCCTTTTCTTCTCGTATTGTTTTGTCTCAATGGTGTGCCCTCATTCGCAGCTCGTCTCCGTCAATTTCCCAAAGAATGAGGCAGCTAATTTATGTCAGCTTCCGTCTAGGAAGACACTGAGCGTATTGACTTCAGCACTGGCTTGTTTCCTTTCTAATGAGCTCTCGTGACGCACAATGCAAAATTGGTTGCTATGGCAACGCCGATCGCCAAACCACTGGCTGAGTGGCATTTGTGTTACCTGAAATGTCGCACGCACAGGAGATTTCCCGCTGAAAGTTGAAACCTCGCTCGAAATCGCCAAACGCGCTGGTTATTAATCTTCTTATGTAAATGAGACAATCCTGCACACACAGATGAGCTGGATTCGTTATGCGATGCTATTCGTTTTGTGATGTCAAAAGAAATTTATGCTCCTGCGGAGTTGGCTGATATTTTCAAATAGGTGCACAAGGCCTACGTAATGGTTTGGCATGGAAGTAGAAAATTAACAAAATGGGAACTAAATAAATAAGTGCATATTTTCATCATTGAAGCAGACAGGCGTCAGTTTGGGTCAAATGATATCACTCATCGTCACCACTTTCCACGGCTTTTAAACAGAAGGCTTTCAAACAAAAACACAATACCTACCTATTGAGTTTGAAGGAAAAATTATTTCTTTGATATAGACAAAAAACAACTTTTGGCAGTTTTTTGCCGGTTATCCGTTTGGTGCCGGCTCCCACTTTTTGTTGTGCTTTGTTCCGTTTTGAATTATGTGAGTCTGGTTTCTGCATATAGGTATGAATAGGAACCTACTCTTAAGAAGGTTTATCCAAATTTCCCACAACTTCTCTAACTCTTTTGCGAATTTCTGATCTGTAACAGAGACTAGCCCTTGAATGATAGGTTAGAAGGTGAATTCGTTTCTTTTGAAAATGATGACAGTTTCCGAACCATTTAGGCTTAAGGCTGAAACAGACTTTCCGCGTTCAGGAAATCGCATGCGAGAGCCTATTCAAATACATCATAATCCTTCTCTCATCAATTGCATGCGGGAGGTGCGTGCGATCAATGCGAACGTGACATAATGTAGGTATTTGAATAGGCTCTCGCATGCGATTTCCTGACTGCGGAATGAGTCTGTTTCAGGAATTAGACACATCACGTGAGATGGAGAATGCTGTATGATACAGAAGTAAATGAGCAGACTTAAAAAGGCATCCCTTCTGTATTTGCTGGATTCCGTTTCATTCACAGACGGTTTCGTAATGAGGTGTGCAGAGCCCAGCCTATCACAAAGCTATGATTATAGCAATAATTTCCAAAATCCGTCCCACCTCCCTCTTTACACCAAACACCGCGACCGAAACTGAACAGCTTACAATACCTCATCTCATCCTATTTGCTCGGTCGGTACTTCTTTGAAGCAGGTTCATAGACCTACCACCTCCTCACGACGTAACACCTTCACCGTATCAGTCACAAGGTAACACCGTAACACCGTCACACTCAGTCCTGTGACGGCCAGTGTCGAACCAGCCGCCTCCGCCGTCCGCACAGTCGGTCCGACGCCGAAGACTGAACCGCCGCCGCCGCCGCCCCCGCCGCCGCCGCCCCCGCCGCCGCGCCGCCGCGACCGCCACCGCCTGGAGCGTTAGGGTCGCAGCCTGTCGACTCGCCTTCTGTGTCACTATCGATACCAATGTCGAATGGATCAGCCGGCCTTGGGGCAGCCAGTGTGTAAGTCCATTATGCGTTTGATAATTCAGGGGGTCGTCGGTTTGCATAATGGATCTATTTGCATGGTGTTAGCTTATGCAGATGCAGAGCGATAAGGTAAAAATAGTGTGGCGGATGTTAGCGCTGGGTGATTTGAGCCTCTTGGTAATATAATCGGTATTTATTGTCTCGGTTATGTAAACGGAGAAAACCAGGATTAGATTTACATTTCATTATTAAGTCGTCTTATTTTGGACTAGCAAACGTTTCTGAAAAACACGGTGTTTTCCGATATTCATTACGCATTTTTTCTAAGGTAAGAAGGGTTTAATTTTCATAAGCTTCTCCTGTTAGACCTCTATGCACATTTTGTTCTGCTTTGAAATTGCGACTTTTCGGGCCGGTCGCCGTACTGGCAAGTCCAGCAATTACCCGCCCGCGGGGACCTATCGCCGCGTCTCGAGCGCGGCTGAGAGGCCGCGTGGCCATGCGCCCCAGACGCTGGTCACGTGACCTGACCCGAGGCAGGGTCACGTGCCATAGACCGAGGCGGATTTGCGGCGTCGAGGCCGCGCATTTGGGCCGAACAGGAGACAGTGTAACGCGATAATTGAATAGGTTGTGCTGCACTGCGTGCGGATGCGTGAGGGTTGTTGCGTGCTTTTGCAAGAAGAAAGGAGAAGCTTTGATAAAATGATGGATTAGTCAGCTACCTATACCTACTCAGAAACCATAGTCGATATAATCAAAAACTCAACTAAAAATACACAGGATTAAATAAATGGCTTTTTTTGTAGAACCGTATTGAAAAAAAAATGAATGAGTGCAAGTATATATAACCATGTGCGTATAATTATATGCACAGTAATGACAATGAATCAAAGGGATGGAACTGATTCAAAACGCAAAAAAAGGAAAACAGTAAGAAAAACAAACCCAACACAAAAATGTATTCACCCTTGCGAATGCACGCATTGAGCGAGCCATCTGCATGCTCCGTCAATTTCACGCGGCGTTGTGCCGTTGCTAGGCAATGCCGATGTCACGTGACAATAACAAACGACTCTATCGACAACCGCCCACGGCGCCCAGCCGACCCCATATTTCGTCAAAAAATTGCCTCTTATTCATGCAAATATGATGGACGGAGGACGGTGATAGCACAGAGAACATTGTCTGTCGAATGAAGTGATGCAAGTTTTATTCAAAAGTCTAGTTTGGAATGGTGACAATTCTTAGTATTATTCATGTTCTTCACTTATAGCAAGTACGCGAAAAGTTAAAAGTAGTAGAAGGCTGTAGCCGGAATACATGTTACATAACGATGTGAATGTTGAATGAGGTGAAAGAAAATAACCAACGAAAATAAAGCCAGGACTGAAGGGAAAAGGAGAGAGAAAATGTGACAATGAAAAGAAGGCTAATTAACTGTAATGTTGAAACACACGCAAAGACTATACCCAATGCCAAGCACGGTAGAGAAAAACCGTCGCCGGAAATGAATGTAAGTAGGTACATACGTACTTGGCATGGAAATGATTGAGCTCAGCAACTATGTAGTAGGTAGACCAATGTTGCGAAATCTTTCGTGGAAAAAAATGTTCAGAACCCCTTATGGGATCGCCGATCGATCGAGTCGCTGACAACGTTTTGATTGTGCAGATCATGTATGACTATTATTTGAGATTTTAGGTATTATCATACCACCCACCAAAATAGGTATGGATGGAATATGAGTTCACCAGCTTTCATCGTCAAGAAAATGTTATTGCCTCTTTCCTCGCTACGTTTCACTCACCCAACCCCATCTAGGTAAGCCGTCGTTTTGTTGTGTGCTCGTTAGCACCCCAACAACCAATCCGATCATTTGACTAACCACCAGCGTTCAGTGGGTCACTTGGGGGCCTCTATAGCCCTCCATGGCCAGCTTAACTCGCCGCTACAGCCCTACAGCACGCTATAACGCCACAGGGCTCTACGGGTCTCCAGGGTGCCGGGCAGACGAGGGGGGGGGGGGCGCTAGCGCGCAAACAGTGCGGGTTAGAGGGCGGTTTGGTGAGTGGAGTTTGCGAAATGGCATAAAGACATGCGTTTCTGGTATTTAGGAAACGCGGTGAAGATATGGCTAGGGCTATAGTGAGTGCTAAGGGACGAATGCATCAATCAAACTATAGATACGTAATCGTTCAAAAAAAAAAGATGCCGCGGGAGCCTGGTTGTCCTATATGGAAGTATCGATGGTAGCTTGTAAACGGAATTTGCTAATTGATGCTTACATGCATTTACCAAAGACACGATATCATGCTCAGAAAATCACACCACGAAATTGGCCAGCTGTGATTGTCAATCCTATTCAAAATTTGTCATCCAATATTTTCTGGTCCATTTTCTCTAGGTATCCGAAAACGTTTTTATTTCTTAGTTGCCTTTTTGGAACATAATAGCCATAAAAATACGTAGTGTCTCTCCCGAGCCGAAGAAGGTGAACTTTTATCATGGTCAGTGATTCACACCTCTCTCGACGGAGCCTTTGTGGCCTGGGTAACAACGTTCGGCGTATTTCGTATGCTGGAATTTCATGCAGTATAAGCTGTAACCAGTAATGTAACAGGACCAACAGGTGCACCATGCTGCTCAATGAGCACAGAATATGCCTAATATTTGCAATTGCCATCGTGCAAAGGGCTTATGCAGCATGCAGCCCACGGGTACCGCACTTACCGATTCTTCAGAATCAGCCCTCTGTAAGAAAATTAATTTAGACGGTCAGGAGGGATGACATTATGTATGGATTCGCTTTTTTTTTGTTATAAACAATATAAGCCCTAACACCATCCTGGTCACTCGTGCTGCTTAGTGCTAGCAAAGGTAAACGTAAAGAGTCGCCAAAGTCGAAAGATATCAACCTTGTGTAAGTTGTGTTGTGGTTGTGGTTGTGTAAGTTGTGGCAATAGTCACAATGTGTTGTCTACATTTGATGTATAGAAACTGTGTTCATGTAATGTTTATGCTCATACCTGTATGGATGCCCTGGTGGCTGGTCGTTTGAGCGGCGAGTTGAGAGCCGCAGAAAAGTGACCCGCCGCCTGCGGGTTTCTCGCTATGGAGACGCTGCGGGACCGGCCGTGCTCCTTCCTTCGCTGTTCGTTGACGGCGTTGGCCACCTGGCCGGCGTGGCCCGCGTGCGGCATAGTGCCACCTGGAGGGAAAGGTCAGAAGAGGTCAGGTCAGGTCAGAACGCGGCAGGTCAGGTCAGGTCCGAGCGGGTCAGATCAGAACAGGCCAGAGCAGGTCATCAAAGGTCAGGTTTGGTCAGAGCAGGTAACTGCTGATGGAATTGGAAGGCAGCACAGATCAAGCCACACCACAGTAGCACGCCACTACAGGTCAGGTCACAGATATATAGCTCAAGTCAGAGTAGGCAAGGACAAGCAAATAATCAAGTAGATCAGGAGAGGTCAGTGAAGGTCAAGACAATGTATCGCAAGTCAGGGCAGGTCAGCTCATTCAAAATCAGAGAGGGTAAGGTCAAGGTATGACAGTTTCGGGCGGCATAGTTCGGGAGAGGACAGAGCAAGGTGCACTGGATAGGTATAGGAAGAGGTCAAAGTAGGTCAGATTTGAGGTCTTCTTGAGGTCAGGGCAGGCTGAGGCTTTGCCAACAGACATTCTTGTTCGCCCTCGTTTAGGAAGTGCGATGCCGGTCAATGCGCGTCAGCCAATACAAAAATGGGTCAGACATTGTTTCCGACCAAAGCCTGCACGGCCTTGGCCCGAGTAGGTGCCGCCCTCGGTACCCCTGGCGGCAAAACTGGAAACTAGAGTTACAGCACCGCATCGCAGTGAAAGGTTTCGAACCAAGCTGTTGCGTGTCCTGTCGACCACCATCTATGACGGGTATGACGGCGCATGACCTTCTTACAGTGACGTCACATCATTAACTGATGACGTCATCGGGTACAGAGTCAGATGGCGCCACCAGTCACACCGTCAATGGAGCGCCCAGCGGCGTCTGCAAGCATTGAGCGACATCCTTCCATAATCGTCGTGAATAAGAAATGGGAAGAGTGACAGCCACGGCAACACAAAAAAAAAACACACATATAGGCTATTTAGACACACAGTGATGGACTCTGCCTGGGTCAATGTGTATCAATGGATGCACCAAAAGTTATTGTGCGTATTCATTTGTGACCCTCCTCCCGGGCCCGAACGCTTCTACAAATTTCCAAAACCGATTGCTAGGTAGGTAGGCCCCCAAACGGTTACCTCGCATCGCTGGAGGTTGCGGAGGATCACAAAGGTAACATCTGCATTTAAAAAGAACTGATTTTAGCATAACGCTTATGTTTATGAGAGTGGATAATAAGTGAAAACCTGAGCATTGATTGCTGCTCCCCCCCCCCCCCCCGCCCCTGAACCCTTCTATGTTGAGCCGCCCTCCAAAGTTCAATTCAGCTGCCCTCTTTTGAGACGCCTTCGCCCAGTCTTTCACCCCCAGATGCAAGATGGCAGTGTCCCAACTCCCAGAATGGGTAGACAGGCTCCCATTGAACCTACCCTTAGCAACTGCCTGAGTAGCGTGGCTCTGCCAATCAGCTAGAATCTAAATGTAAATCATAAAGACATATGTTCAAGGATGAGGAATTGAGGATTGATCGGTACGAGTACTGAAGACCAGTATAACGCCTTATGGGGCGACTAACGGAGCGAGCGAGAGGGTGGGCCTTGCACGTGCGAAATTTCGAGGGGGTACCTCCAACTGACTTGTGCACGGCACCCTACTAACCGGTCTCTAGCGACGTGCCAAATTTGAGCACAATCGGCCCAGCCGTTCTCGAGATCTGGAAGCGGCACCCTGCACGTGCGCACGTGCAAAATGGGTCCCAACTGACTTGTGCACGGCACCCTACTAACTGGTCCCTAACCGTGCACCAAATTTGAGCGCCATCGGTCCAGCCGTTCTCGAGATCTGGAAACGACCCCTGCACGTGCGCACGTGCAGCAGCACCCCAACCTTAACACATGCAGAAGAATTATCTGATGGAGACCTAACTGTGTACCGAGTTTCAATTCAATCGGCCCAACCGTTGTGCCGTTATTGAGGTTGCAATTTTGGGGGTTCTTAAAAAATGTCCAACTTTACCACGCGCCACGTGCGGTGGTTGGCAAGAACGCATGGTGGCCATCACACCACAGAACTTTTACGTCCAAGTGACATTCAGTAAAGAAGACCGCTTGTCAATCGGATGTCCCGTTCCTAAGATATTAGCTTTTGAAGAGCGTCCCCACGGCCGGCCGGCCGGCCGGCCGGCCGCTCATACTCAGAAATTTCCGTTAATCTAAGGAAAGACTCCGCTCGCTTCGCTCGCTCCGTAATAAAGTGGGCGGATTGGATGACCCCAGTTCTCAAATCACTCACACTGACACTGTCTTCGTTTTTTCGGTCGTTCCCCCACACGCGCATGCTCCCCACCAGCGTAAGAGATCATTCAAACATGTTTTGGCAGTAATATCTTATCATTGTATAATAACAGCCACGAAAAATAGCCGAACTGCCCTGCCCACTGAGGTAAGTAAGCTCTGTGGCGCTCGCCACACTCTGTTTCCTGTTTTCCCCGATAGTCGACCGATTGGCGCTGCTATCGTCGGTACGTCTTCTGTAGGTGTCGCTACCTGTCAGGAGCACTGGCTCCTGGCAACGCTCCTCACCGTTCAACTATAGATCAACTTTTTTGTCCGGCCTTTCGCTAGACCTGAGCAAGTGCTGGGATTAAACAAACGGATTTCTTAACAAACTTTAACAAACTATGCTTCAGACGGAGGGCAGTCAGATTTATAAAATATCATAATGTTTACGAGGGATTAAAGAGGGGATTATGCGGATTAAAACGCTATAACGTTATACAAAGCGCATGTTGTGAACCTACTGTAAAAGTCGTTAAATAAAACGAAAATGGCTCGGAATAAATGATTCAATGAGGTCAAATTTGAGGTCAAAGGCTAAGCCAATAGGGAAGGAGCATCTGGTCACATTTTCATCAGGATAGCTAGTTTTTATCGTGAGAGGAAAACAACAAATTAAACTAATATCATACGCTGATGGGGAAGGACGCGCGCCAAATATCTCATTTAGCTTGCGAATGGGCAGTCTTATAATTTTCTGACGGAACGCCTTAACCCCTCTTTAATCCCTCGTAAACATTATGATATTTTATAAATCTGACTGCCCTCCGTCTGAAGCATGACAGAGGGAGGCTCGTCAGGCTCACACAATCTTCATCCCAATTCCCTAATCACACTATCGCTTTCCAATCAGTAATCACGAATAAACGATCGTGTGCATTTCACCAACAAGACTGCACATTCAGGGGTGTCGTTTTCCGAAAATGATTGGTAGTGCCCAAAGGCGGCGGCTGGCCATATATGACGGGGCTTACAAGGTAGGGTACCCCCAAATCTGCCTTTCTCATCGGATTTCGGCCACTTATTTTTCGCCCTGGTCATTGACAAGACTAACCGAAATCTAAAAAAAAACACAAAAAAACTTTGGAAGTCTGGGTCCACACCGGACGCCATGCACAAAACGTGCAGTTATATAGGCAATAGTGTCGGAGGAATGCACGCCATTCTGAAAGAGGCCCACATCGACTTAAAAGGACGGCTGTGCTGAAAGGGGACAGGAACAGCTTTGAGGGCCCAAGCCGACTAAAAAAGACGGCTGCGGGGCCAGGAACGGTTTTGAAGACCCACGCCAATTGAAGGGTTCGACAACTAACGAGGACTGGAAACACAACGATAGTTAGAAAGACCTGCTTGCCAAAATAAAAGGATGACAGTACGAGGGGCGTTCAGAAAGCTACGGGCCCGACCATGAAGGAGCAGAGAGATACAGCATCGACTCATTAGACCAAAAAGTTCATTTATTCAAATAAACACCGTTAAGACAAACACATTTCGCGCAGCGCTTCGCGAGAGCCCTCAAGGCCTCCATAATCAAGTGGGTTTTGGACCCATCCTGCACGTCCAAGACGGCTGCTTTCGTCTCTCTGCTGTTAGCGAGGTTGCCGCTGCTAATTTTCTTATGTTGGGGAAGAGGTGGCAACCACTAACCAGAGTGTGCAAGGTTCGGAGAGAAAAAAGTGGATGCGACAACAACTCGAAGCTCATCGCTTCACTGTTCGTCATCCCGCCCATGTACGCAGGTGCGTGGTCGCGGATCAGGTGCACACTTTACGTCAGCTTCCCTATAGCCTCTCCTCGATGTTTATCGAATGGACGCACATCATCAATTGTGTGCCCCTGTTTTGGAAAGTTGACGAGCGGAGGGGGGTCGCATCGACCCCTCCCCCTGCCAGGCCGTGTTATGAAAAATGCCCAGGGCGAGGGTTAACGCTTGGTGCCTTTTCTGCACTAACTACTATGAAACGAATCACTGCTCTCTTCTGGGCGTCGCCCATCCTATCCGAAATGGCGAACTATGCTACGAATAGAAGCCCGAATCAATCACAGAAGAGACTTAATTAATGGCCACTTACTTAATTTGCGTAAGTGGACATCCCAATAACACATCATTTAACACACCGCCTTGCAGGCCAAATTTCCAACTCCTTCATTGTTCGGCCCGAAACTTTTTGAACGCCCCTCGCAGTTACGAGTTTCAGTTTTCGGGGTCTGATGCGGTAATGACCTGGCGTTGAACCCTGGGGAATCAGGCTGCATCACCCACTCAAATCAATATACCTATGGCCTATTCTGGAGCACCGCGGCACCTTCCGAAGTCGGTGTAGGGCCTCCAGCGGCTGGTGTGGAGACGGATCGGGGTCTATTAGGGGCGGTCGCGTGGTATGCGGGACTCAGAGGCAGTTATAGACCTCTATAACCAATTGCGTTTTCGAGCCTCTTAAAATCCATTAAGGACCGGAGTCCTAGACACGTCAAACCTCATTGTCAGCTACATGCACCTACTGTGGCTAGAACCTTATTTATGTACTTGCATATGTGCTTATTTAATATTGCTTATCTGTTTATTTTGATTTTTTATTATGATTTTTTTATTTTTCTGATAAGTGACAAAAGATTGGTAGGGCTCAGCGAACATTGGTAGGGCCCAAATAAACATTGGTAAGGCTCGGGCCCTACCAGGCCTATACAAAACGACGCCCCTGACTATTGTGAAACTTGGTAGGTAGGTAGGTAGGTAGGTAGGTAGGTACCACATAACTTGAAATTACTTGACGTAATGACATGATGTGAAAAGTGAAAATGATACCTAGGTATTGATGGAAATTTATGGACTTAGGTACGCTACAAGAAGATTGAATTGGTCAACCAATTCAAATTCAATCTACTTGTGGAGTAAGTCTATAGATTTTCATCAATAGTTACCACTTACCATTGAAGTTACTTGCTATCATGTTGATTTTATACATAAGAACCTCATTCATTTTATTTGTATGACATGTTTGAATGCAATTTTCTCAATAAGTGAAGAAAAATGTTGGTAGTGCTCAACAACACATTGGTAGTGCTCAGCTGAACATTGGTAGTGCTCTGGCACTCCCAGGCCTATACAAAACGACGCCCCTGTGCACATTAGACTGCAATTGCTCGATATTTAACTGCAGGTACCTACATGTCACGCGAAATATTAACCTTTCTACTTGACGAGACCTCTCAGTTCGTATTCACTTTGACAAATTACACCCGAACATGAAAGGTTCAGGCATTTGCTGCCAACACAATGTTATTTCCTACAAAAACAGCAGTGGATAAAAGTTAGGTCTCGCAACGAAGTTCTCAAGGAAGAGCAAAGTAATGGAGAAATGTTGCGATTTTCCATCACAAAAATGTTGTCAAAACTATGTGTAAAAAACGGGCATCGTATCACTTACCTGAATATATTTGAAAACTATTTCATATTTCATATTCGTCACAGCCAATTGTATTATGTTGTGTATAATGTTCGGACCGCATGCGACCCGCCTATACCAGTCGTTCGGCCGGGTCCCTGAGAGGTATGCTGTGCCGCCGGGCTCTCTGCCGGGGGACATTCGAGGCATTGGCATAACCGCAGTGGTCGAACGTTTATACCGCATATTTCGTAGCAATAACTAGTAACTACCTGATTCCCTGATGGTGCTAACAAAGTGGTGGCATTTCATTCTGTAATATTGTGGAGCCATCGCACAGTAATCAAATATTGTTGCGTGCTGATTTCGTTGTGATTTTTACAATTTATACGAAACCCATAGTGACTGCTTTGTTTTGTTTTGTTTTGCTCTGTTTTGTTTTGCGCGTTTTGTTTTGTGTGTGTGTGTGTTTTTTTTTTTTTTGTTGGTCCCGGCATGTTCCATTTCATTTCGTCATGGCTCTATTCTGATTCCATTTCGCTTCCGTCTATTCCGTCTATTCCGTCTATTTTGCTTCCGCTGGTTCCGTCTTGGTTCTGTAATGACCCCGATTTTATCGTGGTTCCGTTCTGGCTCCATCGTAGCTTTGTTTGGGCTCCGTTCTGCAGTTCCTTCCTGAACTCATTATTGGCTCCTTCCTGCTGCGTGAGGGTGGCAGTTACCAACCACTGTTGTCCGACCTTGGAGACACTCCCCGGGGCCCGGACGGTGGACGGTGGACGGTAAATGATGGGCGGTGGACCGTCGACGGTACAGTGGACGGTAGACGGCGGACGATGATGAAACAGTGGGTGGACAGTGGACGGTGGACGGTGGACGGTTGATGGCGGACGGTGGACGGTATGGACAGCAGACGGTGGACGGTAGATGGTGGAATGTGGACGGTGGACGGGAGACGTTAGACAGTGGACGGTGGATGTGGACGGCGGATGGCGGGTGGTGGACAGTGGACGGTGGACGGTGGACAATGAGCGGTAGGCGGTGGACGGCAGACGGTGTACGATGCACGGTAGATGGAAGACGGTAGTCGTTAGACGGTGGACGGCTCCCGTGGACGGTGGAAGGCGGATGGTGGACAATGGGCGGTGGCCGGTGGCCGGTGGATGGCGGGCTGTGGACGGCTCCGCGTGGACGTTGGCCGATGCAAGGTGGGAGGTTGACAATGGACGCTAAGCGACCTTCCTGCGCACGGCGGGCGGTGGGAGGTGGTGGCGGCTGGTGGGTGGGTTTCCCCGGCCACTATGGTTCTGTAGTCAATGGCCTCACCTGCACAAGATCGATCGCTCCGGGCCGGGACTCAGTGGGGGTTCATCCGGGGAGGGGGGGGGGAGTGAGGCGGCCTGTTGCCGCCACGGGTGCTGTCATGAAGCAGGGACAAAAGAATACATTTATTGCTCGGTTCTTGGGGTGTCCGCGAAGGATTTGTAAAGCTCAGGATTGATGAGATAATTTACAATGTGGAGGTCGACTTTGCTGTTTACTTCCGGGAAATCGTATGGTAGGCTGAAATTAGCTTTATAGTGCATCATGCACGGTTACGTGCGGCATTAAGTTAGCTGAAGTCATGGAGCAAAATGACATGGAATCATTCAAATGCATGTTAGTAGTAATAGCAAGTAGATTACCTGACTTTTCATTACGCAAGCACACCGCAGCAACAAACGCATAGGAGCACTTTTGTGGTTAAACGCTTCTCAAAGCTAGGCCATGAATCATTTTGTCAGCAAATTCGTGAAGATTTATTCATAACGCTATCATGTTTTATTCAAAGTTAGTTCCGTAAGCCTTCATTCTTCTGAAACAAAGGCCCTGGATCTGCAACTGAAAACATACAGCGGCAGGCATTCTCTCATGATGTTGTAAAATGTAACAAGAAAGCTATTTTGGACACAATTAATCATGCTCCTAATTTGGCATTCCTCAGTTAAAGGAAATAGTTCACTTTCACGAAATTATTTTTTTGCAACGGATTTATGATTTTTTATGTTCAAAATAATCAGCAAAGAAAATAAAACCTTTTTATAACAAAAGATTATTTTCTATATTTTGATATAGGAAGACATTTTCAGTTTCTGTAAGGCACAGGCGATCCAGTATGAAAAGAGCATGGGTCCCGAAAATTCTTCAGAAACAGAGAAATTATCGCAGCCACCGGCATTTGGGCGATCTGCTCGATCTGATAATGTTCCCCTGAATGTCCTAATTGATCAGTACGAGAATTTCTCTAGAGTTCTCGTAGATAATTTCTCTACTTTCTGAAGAATTTTCGGGACCCATGCTCTTTTCATACTGGATGGAAATATATGCAAGGCACACATCCTCAACGCAAGACACCTTTTTCGGGACGAGAAATAGAATATCTTTGCCTAGGGTGATCGTTGGGCTGTAAAAGCTCCTGATTTATGCTCGTCTCAGCCCAAGCTACGGAACTGCTATTCCAGTTCAAAACCCATGTTAAAAAGTGAACTATTTCCTTTAATAAGTTATTTTTGTGGCACGTGAAACATTTGTGGGTTTATCAGATGCCGCCACAGAGAACACAATGATAACAGCAATTCTTCCATCTTGGACCAGAATGGGACTATAGTGGAATAGAAGTTGGTAGCCTGGTACCTGGTGCTTATGAAATTTTCATTTATTTTCCGTCTCTAGTTCCGATCCAATAAAAACACATCAATCAAAAACTGGAACAGTAAACAATTACAACTGTCTCTTAAGAACCTAAGCAGCGCAAGGCTGTGCTACCCGGGCACTACTTAATTGCCATTTCCACGCACCGCAGCGGCACCTGAATACGCGCGAGTTTGTATAACCGTCTGTATGTCTGTCTGCATGTTTCCAAGGTCTGCGTTCTGTCACGGTAGCACTGGGGCCAGGCCGCTCGATGCCATACATTAAGTATTCATCTGGTAGGATGACGACTGCATGCCAGTCACACGCTGGGCGTGGTGCAGCACTCCACTTTCACGGTTAACCACTCATATACGGTTCAAATGGCTTCATGGTTGTGATCTGCCCGTGACATGGTTACTGCGACCACGGTCTTTTGGCGGCGATCAATGCAAATAATATGGATAGGATGCTAGGCATTAGATGTGCTGGTTGAACGATGTCAATAACATCCTGTTCTTGCCATTTTGAGACTTAAGCTATACGAAAAATCAGCCTTCTAGCTCTAAAAATGTTGAGTGCAGAGCAGAAAGACTGCCTGGGGGGGGGGGGGGGTGGCAACCACCCCCATGTGCGGGCGAGGGTTAAATGACACTCGAACGCCGCACCACAAAGGTGACTGGTCGTATCGTATCGTATCGTATCGAATGTCGTTTTTATGCATAATAGTTAATTTATATCCCTCATTTTCCATGATTTAAAATATTATAATCAGGTTATGCGAAGAAGGATGTGACTGAGCATTATTGTGTGCCAGTTGCTAGGAGGCGTGTGAAACGACCCCACTCGTACCGTCACGTTTCCTATTAGCTCCGGAACGAACGGAACAATCTGTGCTAGGTCCCACATGCCTTTCCTACATCAATGTTTCATTTCCTAATGTAGCTCGACTGTTGGTTGTCGACGAGACAGACCGAAGAGTGGCATGTGGCGCCCTTTTGGTGATTTTGTACAGAAAGATGCTCCTAAATATGAATACTTGCTGATGAACCTCGCACTTTTGAGTTCCAAAAAAATTGCTCAACAAGATAACTAGATGAGAGGTGGTTGCAACACAAAAGAAATTGTTTAGGATCGATGGAAATGCAAAAGGAAGAGTAATCTGAGGAAGTTTGGACTTTTAGGAAACTAATCCGAAAGTAAATATTTAGGTAGGTACCGAAGTTGACGTACCTACCGTTTCATACCATCTTTCTGGACCTCGCACGTTCTGGCAGTCAGTGCTCTAGAGCCTTGTTTTCCAGTCGAGTCACATATTGGAAAAACTGGACTAAAAATCTCCTGTCACTAGCCGCAAAACCCTGATAATTGGCTCGCATGCTACCATGCCTTAGCACCAGCTCAGTGTCCTTGCAATTGTTTGATGTTTTGCATTTGTTTGTTTTTCGTTTCGAATTCATCGATTCGACCGACAGCTCCCTCGCCGCGGCAGACAAGTCGCGCGCGGCGGCGGTGTCGCCATCGTCCTCCGTGAGGAGCTGTTGGCACGAACACTTGACATCTCATCGGACCCAGTGGGGCGTCTAGAAAGTCTATGGTTGAGCGTCGCCGGCAGAGGCACCAGGACGGCTGTTGTGGGCGCCGTCTACCGCCCGCCGGACGCTCCGGCCGCCTCGCTGGCCGATCTCCGCGGCCAGCTGGAGGACGTCATCAGCTTGAACAAACCGCTCTTCCTGCTCGGTGACCTCAACCTGGACATTCTGCACCTGGACAAGCCCGGAGTGCGGCACTACGTCACCATGCTGCACGACCTCGGGCTGCACCAACTCATCCAGCAGCCTACCCACCCAGCTCCGTCCCCTACTCTCATCGACCATATCATAACCAACATGTCCAACATTTCTCAGCACGCGTCTGTGACCCTTTGCCACATAAGCGACCATGACTTAATCACAGTAAATGCACCTTTTCCTAGAGCCAAATCAGTTCCACGCCACAGAACAGTCCGATCCACGGCAGACACCGACTTCAACCATCTTCAGCTGGATCTGCTGATGGCAGACTGGAGCCCTGTTTACACTGCCACCTCGACTGATGACAAATACACCGAGTTTCTTGCCATCTGGAACACTCACGTTGACGCACACTGCCCTGTCAAGACAGTCAGGTTCCGCCGCCCCGAGTGTCCCTGGCTCAGCGGGAGTGAGGAGCTGCGCGAACTGCAGTCCAGGCGCGACGTCGCTCGGCGCGCGCGTGACGTCACGGGATCTGCCGATGCAAAGCAGCGATACAGGGCCCTCAAGAGGGAGTTCACCGGTCGGCTGAGAACTGCCAAAGCCGACTTCTTCAAGGCCAGTCCCACCGAGACGTCGAAGAAAACCTGGAGCAGACTGAAGAAGTACGCCATTGCCAACAAACCTTCCAAGTCTGCTGACGTTATGGACCCGACCACTGCAGACCACTTTAACGAACACTTTGCCGCTGTGGGCCAGCGTGTGGCCGCAGCCGTGAGCGACGAGCCTGGCACTGACCTGCCGCTCCGGCTACCGAGGGTGGTCAGCGGTGCTTTCCGTGTAGGACCTGTCACCCTGCCAGACCTCAGCCTAGCGTTGCAGCGCATGAGCAGCTCGAGGGCGGTGGGAGCTGATGGTGTGTGTCTGTCGGTCATTAGACGATGTTTTGCGGTTGTAGGTCCCCATCTATTGCATATTGTTAATCATTCTCTCACCACCGGACGTGTCCCTCTCATTTGGAAGTTAGCAACAGTGGTGCCATTACATAAGGGAGGTTCGGTGACCGAGCCATCCAACTATAGGCCTATTAGTATTCTGAGCGTCGTTGGCAAACTTGTGGAGAAGGTGGTCAGCACGCAACTTTTAGAATATGTTTCCAGTCATCATATTTTAGCTGACTCACAATATGCATATCGTCCCAATCATTCTACCGAACACGCAGTGATAGACATAGTCAGTCATATTTATAGCAACATGGACAGCGGCATGGTCACTGTAATTAGCTCCACTGATTTGTCCAAGGCTTTTGATTGCGTTAATCGTTCTGCTCTTTTATCGAAGCTCGAGTGCTACGGCATTTCCCCTCACTGGTTTGCCGACTACTTTACTGACCGCCACCAGATCGTAAAAGGCGGAAACGCACCGAGCCTCGAGGTTGCGTACGGCGTGGTCCAGGGCAGCATCGTGGGGCCTCTGATGTTTCTCCTGTTCACGAATGACATCCAGTGTTACGTATCTGCCGCGTGTAAACTTGTATCATATGCTGATGATATGCAACTTCTCCACACATCGCTCCCATCGGTCTGTGATCTAGCACGATTGCGCTCATGTGTCGAGACTGACCTGGCCACAGTCTCAGCATGGTTTCGTCACAACGGCATGAAAATTAATCCATCTAAAACAGAGTTCATTCTCATGGGCACACCCTCAAATACTCGTAAAGCTGCCGAACTGACCGTCACTTTTGGAGCTTCCCAGTTATCCTCCGCAGAGAGCATCAAAATTCTCGGAGTTCATATCGATAGAAATCTCACCTGGCAGCCACAGACATCTAACGTAGTTCAACGCAGTTTTGGCTGTCTCCTGGCAATCAACAAACTGAGACATGTGCTTCCCACTGCGACTTTAAAATCGCTAATCGAGTCACTTGTTTTTCCGCACATCAGATACTGTTTACCAGCCTGGGCTCCGATCACAGCAGCGCAACGTCAGCGCTTGGAAAAAGTTATCAACTTTGCAGTTAGAGTTGTCACCGGCCTTCGCAGGCGTGATCACGTGACTCCATCCCGAAGGCAGCTAAATTGGCTAAGCTTTGGTGAAACCGTCACCCTTCGGGACTGCACATGCGTGCATCGCATCATTAACGTGCCCGACGGACCGCAAGCTATGCGGAGTCTCATCAAACGCCGGTCTGAAATATCTCAGCAACGTACCAGGGCCACATGCGACGAAACCATGCTGCAGACTAGTGCAGAAAAACACCCCCGTCTAGAGTGTGTGAAAAAAGCGTTTCCCTATCGGGCTGTAAAAGAGTGGAACTCTCTTCCCCCTGCCACTCGGCAGTGCAAGTCTCTCAATGACTTTAAGAAAAAGGTTCTGTCTTTCATTGTGTAGCTGATCTTAACCACTGACTCTATGACATCATTTTTATCGTTTTTCGCTTTTGCATGTGGGTTGTACTCGTACCCATGTGTTCATACCAAATGTGTTTTTGCGTGTACTTACCATTTTAATCACTATTCGTGTATTTTATTGTATGAACTGTCATAAGTCTCGCCCATGTACTGACGCGGCGCTCTAAGAGCCACGATGTGGATATCGCCAAGAACCGCAATAAATAAATAAATAAATAAATGTTGGTTAATTAAGTTCACTGTGCAATGCTTTTGTTATCACCTAGCATATAAATGAGCCCAAGGACTATACAAGATGGCATTAAGTTCCTTGTTAGAGAATATAAGGAATTCAGGAGCCACATGACACATTTTGTCGTGGTTAACTTGGGTGTCATGGCGGGCAATGTCAACTATCCCGAAGTCAGCATTCAAAAATCAACATGTTGCCACTTGCCAGGAACACTGTAAAAAAATCTTACAAGCCCCTTGTAGGAAAACCGCTGGCGCAAAAATGAGCATGCAGCGACGTGTAAAAATCGCCTCATATTTAGCTAGTAAGAGGGTACAAGCTTGTTTCGTTAGTAAATGACAAGCCCACGCCTCATAAACCGAGCACCCCCGTGTCAGCCCCTCGTTTCGTTATTCGGTACCTCGTTTGAAAACGAGGGCAAAACCAGCAGATCGGTACGCCGATTAGGCTCCTTAGCAGGACTCGCCTGGTAACCCAACCAGCTAGCGCCTGCTATTGCTGCCCAGTAGTAATACTAGCTCAATTGCGTCACCCCCTCCCCCCCCCCCTCCTTCTCCCCAGCCGCCCCTCCGACTGGTGGACGACCCGGCCAACGACAGCCACGACAGCGTGCCAGCCACGTTACAAAAAAACATACACAAAAATAACGTTTATTACTTATTAGCATACGATACAAAATATCTAAAGATATACATATTACAATATCATAGCGGAGTGGTGCAAAAGCTGATTCGAGTCACCACCAATAACATTCACAAAATAATACGGTTGCATGAGACACGATCGGGCACTTCCACGGGCTTTGACGCAACGGCACTTACAACAGGCGAGTGAGCAAGTTGATCCTGCCATGTCAGGTGCATTGTGCACTGTGCAGTCCATCAAATATTTGCCATACTTTGAAGATTCAAGCAAGTTTTTTTTCTGGGCGAGGCTTACCAACAGAAATATCGCTGGCTTCCGGTATACCTTCATGCCTCAGTCTCCCACAACTTTAAGCAGCTCTGCAAACAGAAAAGAAAATTAACTGCTGTCTGCTGATTTTAAAATATCAGTGAGGATGGCTTTATTATCTACATCAACTGACTTTTGTATAAGATAAATCAATGTGAGGCAATATGTGTAGCTTACACATTTGGAAAAAAGGCTAGACAGCAACTGAAAGAAAGTCCGTCTTCCAACAGTCGGAATTCAAACGAAACAGTGGCCCACAACGGTCAAGGGGTGAATTCTATGACGCAACATGTGTTCAGAATATTACAAAATAAATAAAATGTTCCCCATTGCTACGTAAATATCATACAATATAACGTACCTTCGAAATATCCCAGCCCGAGAACTTCACAACGCACCGCGCCACAACACAACCGCACCAACCGCCGGCAGCCGCAGAACTGAACAATGGCGGCCGGAAATGACGGCCCCGCGCCGGAAGTGAAGGACGCGTTTTAGAAGCAGTCTCAGACTCGTCGCTGCTCACCGTAGCAGGGATTTATGAGGCACTACCGAATCAAAGTCGTTTCGCCTCATTGGGCAACACGAAAACCCTACCAGGACTAGTCCGATGATGAGTTTCCGACTAGGTGGCGTGTGCGCAGGATTATATTTAAAGCACGTGCAGGGCGGTGCCTCATTAGCCGACATAATAATAATATGACACGATAATGAAACACGCATGTAACTAGCATGCAACAAGCTTCTGGCGGATTTAATTATGAGACTATGCGTAGTTTTCCGACACAGCGAGAAATCTGTTGATAAGCAGGAAGGGGTGTTAGGGAAGCATTTAAGTTATTAGGTTACCGTTTGTAACCAATTGTTTCACGAGGCCACTCTTTAACTAACAACCCTCAGGCTGATAATGTCCCTATATATAACAGCAAGGTACAATGGACGACCGTGTAACCCACCCCTTGTCATAGAATTGGCTCGTGACATTTTTTTACAGTGAATGAACGAGGAACAGAGAGAAACGGAGAGAGAGAGAGGGGGAGGTAGGGAGGGAGGGAGGGAGAGAGAGAGAGAGAGAGAGAGAGAGAGAGAGAGAGCGAGAGAGAGAGAGAGAGAGAGAGAGAGAGAGAGAGAGAGAGAGAGAGAGAGAGAGAGAGAGAGAGAGAGAGAGAGAGAGAGAGAGAGAGAGAGAGAGGAAGGATGAGAGGGAGGGACAGACAGACAAGACAGTCAGACCGACAGAATACGACCTTTTGGCCTGACGTTTATCGCCTCCTGACGATTCTATGCCCTTCAAATGCTTAAAGATAATAGCGAGACGTCCAATAACGCATCCTTTATCATGAAGTTTGGTACGTAGTGAAAAATGGACCTATCCTCCTGATAAAGTAATGTGAACTTCTCTGGTCATTGCATGGTATCTGGTTTTGACGTATGATCCACGAAAAAAAAACAGCGAAATGCAATTTTAGAATCCCGGATCAATGGTGACATGTTCTCGATTCGCTAGCTCAATGTGATCGGAAGTTACTGAAGAAAAAATCGATAAGCTCTTCCACAACTGCTCGACCAGCTTCCTGACCTAGCCGGCTTTGCTCTGACATTATAACTTGACATTAGCGCCCAAATTGGTCATTCCGCACGCGAAAAGTGTATCTACACGGCTGGACGTTACAAACAGATGGTGCCAAGATAGTTTCTCAGCGACCATTTTTAAGAAAGTTATTTTTCAAAACTGGACATCGGCCTTGGGATCTTTGATCTGACCTCACAGATCGCCGGTTAACCTGAGGCCTTCAGCTTGGTTACCAACTGTTTCCTGTCATTATACCTGGTATGCTTTTTTTATCCACGAACCTCCAGGTAGATTTTCAGATGCATCTGTGTCAATGCATCCAAGTTCTGCGGTGTGACAAACAGGCAGGTACGGTTGTGTCAAATAGTCAAAGTTCTTAGAATTTGGTACGTTTCGGTATTCCAACGATCGATTGGGTACTTAACGGACTTTAAACTTTGCATTCATTGTCAATTAGCCTAAACGGTTGGGAACTGTCCTTGCTGAAGTGTGTCCCTTGAACTTACCTCTCGCTATCCATTAAGCATCAGCTTCCTCTGTCGCAATCCTTGTTCAATTGATCCGAAAGTTCGTTGTACCGTCATTCACTGCCGATCCTCCGCTTTCAACCACACTTCACTAAACAGATAGCCTCTGAAGTAGGTATACAAAACCACCACTCCGACCTCTGCTATAGAACTTTCGGCCACTGATGCTCCTGCGAACCGTGTCACTCTGACAAAATGCCTCAGGCTATTTGCCGCCTCCTACACACCAACACCAGCCACACACCACCCTGTCCCTCACACCCGCTCCACACCCGGCCTGTGTCGAAACCGACGATGGTTGGCACGTGCTTTCGACGGTAGCGACGCTTTGCCGCCGCTCAGGCACGCGCAGTGGCGTCGTACCATGTCACGGTCGGCCCCGATGCCCCGCCGTCCGATATTTGGTAAGGTCAGCAGTTGACGCTAACAATCGGTCCACCATTAGATGCTTTGTGTGAGGTGCAAATCAACTGATGAATGGTCTGTAAATCAAACAGGCGATGTGGTAGTTCGATGACCGAATGACGACTTGTTGCAGGGGCATTCGTCTTTGAATGGGGACATGGATGCCTGATTTAATTATGGATTTAGTCGATGCTAAGATGCTTGGAAGCGTGGCAATCACACAAGAGGTTTCACAAGGTGTTAATCGTTTTAAACACTAGCATGCAAATGTAAAAGCATTTATCATTTCGTGGGTTTTCATGAAGCCATCGATAACACTAAATTACGTATATTCATATCGATCAGTTGGCTTTCCACTAAGGAAAGCGCCGATTGACGAGATAATCATTGATCAACACGTCAATGCAAGTACGCCAACGAAGTCGATACATCCAAATATCCAAATTCACATACGCCGAACATTTACGCTACTGGCGGTCATGAAGCATAACCATGCGGATTACAAGCCTTCAAACCACTCTTGCAATAACTTGATGCGCTGAATATGTGGAAAGCATTCATTGCTGTCATTACAATGAAACAGCTATAGGTACCTACTCGAGACATATTGAATCGATTTTGACACAGTGCCGAGTGCATCACCTCACCGCACTGTTTAATCATCAAGCAGCTCAACACTTCGTTGCAAATACCTAATTGAAATCGTTGCACAATTACGGCTTACAGTTCAGTAAAATTGGTTTGTGCCTACTGCCTACTCCGTAGTAAACAATATTGTCCTAGCTTCACTATGCCGGTGTCACTAGATTATTGGAGGTTGCTGGTTTGGAGTTTGGTCATCACTAGCTCCAGCATACATCTAGTAAAACAATTCCATCAAACTCCATTCAGCTTCCTATTTCCATCTGACTGGTATTCGGCCGTAATACTGAGTAGGAACTGACTGCAATTTTTCGTGAGAAAGAAATACGAACTGCTGAAGCAAGCTAGCACCAGCTGAACGTGGCGGATCACTGGTATAGGCCTACTCCATAAATATTTTGTAGTTGCATGCCCGGCAAATAGAGATGTTTGTCTTTCACTTGCTTGTACGGCCGCCAGCGCCGTTATGTAAGGTGAGCACTGTCCTGCAAATTGTTAACCCTCGCCGGCCGAGGGGGGGGGGGGCGGGTGCCGCCCCCCTATAGGGTTTTTTTCGCGATAGCTCCGAACACGCTGGCGATAGAGAGCTGAAACTTGGCAT
>NW_024883578.1:52500-71995 GCF_019059575.1 Amphibalanus amphitrite
CTCCGGGGCTGACCGGTAGCTGTCCGCAGGACACGGCGCCGCCGGCGGACAGCTCACGTTGGTGCACGGCGCCGCGGACACGGCGGGCGCGGCTGCGGGCGCGGCTGCGGCGCGGCCACCGAGCGTTAGTGGTGTGTGGGACGGGGTTAGGGCGGCTAGGTGCTGGTATTCACACCAGTTTGGGGTACAGGGTAAGCAAAATTACGGCGACAAACAGAAACAACAAACGGCGGCAGATTAAGGTTAATCAAACAAAAGGATCAATCACCATGCTGAGGGTATCTGATTGGACTCGAGAACACACAGCATAACTGGGCTTAGTGTCAGCTGTCAAAGGGGTCTAATTATCGCTACAATGCTAGTCTACTTGAGGTCTGTTATCATGATCTCGGTCAAGGTTGGGCTGTGCAGCTCGGAACCCGCCGCCCCAGCTGATGGATGGTGATCCAGGGTGACTGGTAAATTTCATGACCGGAGTTCCGGGCGGCCTCTAACAGTCCGCCGCTCAGCTGGGTCTCAGTACTCCCCCTCACTCCCGACATTCATTCTGGCTAATCTCCGGTGACCCCAGTTGACCTCTGACCGCGGCGCTCTCACCTGCGCTGTCCTTGCAGTCCCAGATGCTGCAGCAGCTGCCTGGCCTCCTGTCTCCGGCGCGGACCAGGGTGGGCTGACCGTGCGCGCACTGCGGCCGCCGTGGGCACGACTCGAGGTCACACACACACTCGGCCACAGACGGACAGCAGTTGGGCCGGGCCGGCGGCGCCAGTTTCAGCACCGAGTCCACCGGACAGCCAGATAGGGAAGTGCCCTCGGCCGTCGATAGACACGACACGTCGGCGCACGCGTCCGCCGCCGCTGCGGAGAGGAGGGGCGACATCGGGTCAGCGGGGCCGGACAGGGACGGCACTCCCCAACACGGTACAGCCCGCACAATGACCCCACACATACATAAGTCCGTCGTGGTTGCCGTTGGCAACACCGGTTATCCCTCCTCTACCATTAAAGCGCTGCTCGTCCAAAACTCGGCCAAATGACTCGCCGCAAACACGATTCGGCTGCACGGTCCCAAATGGGGCGCCTGGCGTGTCTCAGATGATAGCGGGTCGCTGTACCGCTGAGCAATGACCGTACGTGGAGATAGGTCGCTATCACGGACCGGGGCGAACCGTGTCAGCGTCCCGTGCAGTTCGTACTTAGTCAGAGCGAACTATCAAAACATACACTTCCGTCGATAAACAGGGTCGGTGGCTGTGACCGGCCGCCAGGCTGTTTATCCTCGCCGAATGGCATTATCGGCCTGTGCAGGCCTAATGGATTGATCTCGCTCCGAGTAACATCTCAGCGACAGCTAGCAGAAGCCGCGCCGAGTCGAGGGCGGCAGGGGGCGGAGGCAGGTCACGTCACACAGACCGTCAGCCACGTCGTCAGGGAAGCTCAGATGAATCATCCGGCGCCGTGAGCTGAATCCAATGAGCAGTTGATGGACAAACTGAGACCATAGCACAGGTGTTGATGGGCGTGCACATTGCAGAGGTGGCAAAGACGCCATTCGCAGTCATTGCATGAGCTACATGCACAAGAAAGTGACAGCCTGTGCAGAGTGATCCCAGATTGCGCAGCTACTCGTTTCGCCTTTATACCCATCTACCAAGAGGATGCCATGGAGCCATGGAGCGTTGCAAATGTTGTGCATTTGCCACATAATCTAGGTAATCATTGCTATTTTCTGAACATATAAGTACCTACACCGACTCCAATGGTGTACGTCTACCTAACATCTTAGTCAGCTATGAAGCGTAGAAATACAGAGCCACAGCGTACCTATGGGTTGACCGTGGTGACGGCAATCAGGTGGCAGCGGTGGCGGCGGCGGCGGGTTTATCGGCGGTGGCAGTGGTGGCGCAGCGGCGGCAGTGGCGCAGCGGCGGCGGTGGCGGCGTGCGGCAGCCACCGTACCAACACATGTCAATCATCTATCGGGCTTCGCTGTGGGCGTCGCTGGCCGCGACTCTGATTCGATTTGCCGACCGGCCAAGGTCGCGCCGATCGCCGAGTCCGGTCAGACTTGCAGGCTTCCCCGCCGAGCCAATTATGATACTACGCAGGCGATAGCAAACGGTGCCAATGGCAGGTACAGGGACCCGCAGTTGCTACTGTACACATATATTACCAATTTAGAATTGCGCTATTATTTGCTAAGTGCTGGCCATTGGAGAAAGGAAATGTAGCGCAAAGTATGGAGGAATAACACATGTTTGCTCCTAGCACGTATGTTTTGTATAATTCCTCTTACCGCAACAGATATTCTTCCAAAACTACAATTGTGCTATTTTTCCGCGCCGGTTGCCTCCCCAGAGCCCGTCCTTGGTATCGCCTATAGCTTCCGTTCCCGCTACGTGAATGAAAGTCACGTGACTACAGGTTTGCGCTCAGTACTAACACACCTAGCCCGAGGGCCGGTCCGTAGCGGGGAGGGGTAGAACGCCTGAGCTCCAGCGCAGTGGAGGTGGTGGTGGCCCGTATCATAAAGAGGCAACCGTAAGCAGAACTACAATTGCCGCAGTATAAGATTATGGTCAAGTTTTCTTTAAATGTATTGATTGACAAGAAAGTGCAATGTTATCCGATATAATAAAACGGTGTCCAAGGCCTTGGAAGAACTATAAAATATTCAGCAACGTATAAATTTCTGATACAGGCCATGACCTTTCACCTTGCCTCCGGGGAGGACCGCTCAGGAAGCCACATACCGAACGAATCGAGGCCTCGCAGCGCGGCGGCAGAGGAGCTGGATAAACCATCGCCAGATCTTTCGATTACTTATGTTTCCAGAAGAAGGAGGGGGTGGAGGGGGGGCTATTTTCAACCCACTCACCAATCCTTTCCTTATTAACTTATAGCTTACCGAAAAATGCGACACAATGGTGGCCGTCACGAGATGTAGCGAAGAGTGCCTCAGCCACACCCGTTTTGAGTAAACTTTAAACATTCGAATTCAGGCCAGGTTCCTGAAGCATTATTTTATTTTTGTCGTGCATAAGCTGGGATGACGTGGTCCAAGTTAATTGCCAAGAAACGGTTTTAGTTTCAGAACATTTATGAGGCTAGTCGCGCCAAATAGATACCTTTGTTGTAAAATGTCAAATAGAATGTTGACGTGCTATCCAGATGATGGAATTTATTTGACACAAGAAGTCAAAAAGTGGCATCGTTAGTCATCCTGCATACCTATAAATCGATTCGTCACCTTGGTTCGAGCTCAATAGTTCTTTTCGCGGATGATCGGTTTCGTTTTCTTTTATTTGGGGGGGGGGGGACAGTGTATGAGCCAGTAACCACCCTCCCAGCCCCCCAAACAACAATTGTTGACAAATACTGTGATGGTCTAAAAAATGCCCTCAATTGTGTAACGTAGGGATGAATGAGGTAAGTTGAGCCGCTTTTGTTTTTCGTAAGCTACAGGCTACCTTACTGATCATTTTCTGCGTTACGGGTTGGACGGACAGAGTGGTCATTGCGCATGTAATGGTGGCCAGAAATGTTTCATACCGCTTATTTTTGTACTGAAAGGCTACGTCAAAAATCATCTTGCACGTTGCTCATCTTACCCCATGGGCGGGGTAAGTTGAGACACGTCGTGGGGAAAGTTGAGCATGGATGGAAAAAGCGAATCTCTTCTTTTCCCGGGCGCGGCGAAGAGTGGGCTCTTTTATTTACTCCATGGCATACATACTTATGGCAAAGTTTTTTTCCTCCATCAAAAAGTAACTGTTTTAAGCCTTCCATTAACTCGTCAAGTTTTCTATCACGGAAGAAATCATTTTATCCTTCAGATAATCTGCAAATCACTTACAACTTGTGTAATCAACAAAGAAAAACAATTTCCTACCATTTTTATTCAGCAGAAACAAGCGCAGCTCAGTTTGGTTTTCGACAGCGGAGACATCAATGGCTTATCCGGCTCATCTTCCCCCAGGTGAAAATGGCTCATCTTGCCCCACCCGTGGCCATTTTCGATTAATGACACCCGCTAAGGAAAATATCCATGCACCGCAGATAACAACAATCTCATTTTAAAGCCAAACATGTCTTAGTTATCAGGGGCGATACCACATGTTACCGGGTGCTGAGCGTGAGAACGTTGCCGTCTCACGTGAAAGACTGCAGCATCGTAAGCGAACGGCATATGGAAGCTCAAGTCAATCAGCGCCATAGGACCGGTAGGAGCTGAGAAACATGGGGTGGCTAAACTTGCGCCTTGGCTCATCTATACCTCACTCTCCCCTATTTGGGGCTCGCAACCTTGATTCGTTAAAGTTATTTGTCTGTTCATTATAAAAGCTGTCAAATTTGCCGTATCATTAAACTTTATTGAGTTTGTATTTCACACTTATCTAAAATGAACAATTTTGTCACTGGCTTCTTTTATGAATGGAATTGGATGGTCGCATGAATGAACGAATGAATAGCTCCATTTGAGCATCAGCTGAAATCAATCCTAAATTTAATCTACCAGTCTGCAACGAAAAGGTTTAAAAACCAGTGCAAGTTAGGTGCAGTTTCTAATCTATGCCGTTTTTATATTAGTGTCTCATAGTTCCTTAATCTTGAGCCGCTTCTCTCACGATTCATTTTATGTGGTGCTTACATTGTTCAAGAAGTTATATTATTCGAGCTCGTTGGTCTTAAAAACTGCTATCGAAGTAAATTAAAGTGTTTCGGGCTTCGGCACTTAAAAAGCAATCGATATTTAAACCTCACCTATTTAGGCATTTCTTTTCAGCGTCTTACATGTAGCGGAGGGGCGTAGAAACCCTCAGCCATTCGGCCCTTGATAAAAAGAGCCAGAGCTTCGCTGAAAAATAAAAAAGAGCGTGTTGCTCGTGACGAGAGAAATCCGATGATTTGAGGGTCCTGGTCATCGCTGACGAGAAAAAGCCAATTATTTTTATGTCCTGGTCAATGCTGAGATCCTAGGTCACTGGTTGACCTCCCAGCTCAGGTTAATAACCCAAAAGCACGGAAAATTGGGTCCTGCTAGAATTTCTACAAGTGAAGTTTGCTGGGACTTGGCTTGCTTCTGACTCCGAATTTGCACTTGCTTTGATCAAAGATGATGTATCAAAGCATTTGGGGTAGGACGAGTCACGCCAGATCACCCATTAGGCGTTCTGCCGGCTATATAGAATGTTAACCAGCATTTACAGCCTTGCATCATATTGCATAGGCATTATAACTGATACCTAAGTATGCCTAGTTTTCAAATGCTAAAATGGGTGCTAAATTTCAAACCAACACTTCCTAAAAACCACAGTAAAAAGGTGTAAATTTAAGGAAGTTAACCGAGATCATTTCAAGTAAATGACCTTAACCTGAGTTTCACGTGACCTTGGCACCCACAACAATTAATGAGACAAACATTAGATAATATATTTCACATGTTGTGACGTTGCTAATCACGAAACGACTATGGAAACACACAGAAGATGTGCGCTGACTTTCAATTGCTATTCTGGCCTGACATGATCTTGAGAAAAATAATCACAGGTTAAAGGTTATTTGGTTCAGGGATTTAAAATTCTCAGACAAGACGCAAAAATGATAAGGGCTATTTAATTTTCCGGGAAGTTGTAAAATTGATTAACTCCAGGGCACCAAAGAATCGTCGCAATCCTTCGCTTTGCCGCGATTTATTGGTGTAAAACAGCGGGCGCGGTCTACTTACCTCTACTTATATGTGTGGTGAGGGCTAATATTCATTTTATCTCTGTTGATGAATGTGCAACAATTTCTATATGAACTGAGACCAGTCCATATGAGTATGTTTTCTCACGGACAATGACAATATAAAAACAATGCGAATAAAACCAAACGTTTCGGACAACAACGTGCCTTCGTCAGTGGAGAAAAATGAGTGTATAGGTTTAACATCGATGAGAACTAAATGCGGCACCGTCTCGGTCTGGCCAGCCGGGTTGCCGATAAAATACACAAATGTTTATAAGCTTCCATGATGTGCTTAAAAAACTGTTGAAAATATATCTTTAAAAAAATAAAGATAACTACTTGATCGATGTTATCGAAAGAAAACATGTATGCCTAATTACTTATTTCTTGCCACTGACGGAGGCACTTTTTTGTGCGAAACGTCTGGTTTTATTCGTATTGTTATTGTATTGTCATTCCCTGTGAGAAAAAAGGATAACTAGATTCAGTTAGTAACCATAACAGCGAAACGGCTAATTGTAACACAATTCACTGTGTATACGAAACCTATAAGTCCCTAAAATAATTATATTTACAACTTTTAAAAAGATACAGCTTATACAGCTTGGGCATACAATTTTTTCTGCATTAAGATAATATAATTTATCTCCACAGAATATGGTAAATTAGTGCTGCTGAAGTTCGCTTTCGAAGCGTCTCCTCCAGGCATTCCACAGCTCTCGTGCCATTTTGGATCACGGAACATGGCTGGGCGCAGGACAGGTCAGGTCGTCTGCGAGCTTGGACGGACCACGTGACCACCTCCTCCACTCCCCCTCACTCCCGTCCCCTTCCCCAGCAGGGCGTCCGATCTAACCGCGCCCCAGGCAGTCGGCTCGGTCCGACCCTCCCCATGGTCGAGCCACGGCCCGGTGCCGCCTGAGTTTGTGCCGGGTGCAAAACTGGAGCAGTAACTAGCGCCGGAACTAGTAGTCAGCACGACCATCGTCAGATGGCAGGAGTAAATGGAATAAGCGGTTCCAGGTTTCAGAAGGAATGGGGCAGGAAAAACCGCTGGAAACATTGTTTTGCTGATATAGCCATAAAAAGTTCACTGAATTAGGAGAGCAGCACATCAGTTTAAAGCCCTTCAGATGGTGGTTTTAATAAGCACACAATCATTTCCCAATTCGCCTCCAACGGTGTCACAGGCAAAGAATACGCTGAAATACTAGTGTGTACAGAAGCAACTGCGGGTCCCTGTACGAGCGATTCCATGCGTAGTGCGCACATACCGCTTCCATACCCATATTACCCTCAGAAAACTGGCTGTATCTATTTGTAACCGAAGGTTTGTTGTCAATAGTTAACCCGGCAGTTGCTGGGGTATTTCGCCACCCACCGTTTGCGGGGGGGGGGGGCGTTAAACGCCCCCAGCCGATAACTCGAGAACCAATAGGCGCAGCGAAACGCACGAGGCGGCAAACGAAAGAACGCGACGAGACACTTCAGATGAGTATTTTGAAGTTGAATTTCGAGGTCACAGGTCGGGTCAAGGTCAGGTCAAATACCTGAAATCGGGCTTTCAGTAGCATGGATTTCAGGACTTCGCAATGGGCGGTTCTCGTGATAAACTCTGTCAAAACGGTGCACAATCCATCATATAAGGCCTACAAGAGTGTCAGCTCCATGTAGGGGTCAGTCAGGCATAGGTCAGGGTCAAGGTCAGGTCAACCGGGTAGGCACATATCCCCGAAAATCAAAACTGATATTCGCAGCCTGTGACACATGTTTTATGGGTAATTGAGGGCGTAGAACACGATGGTGACATTCATTTTGTCATATGTGTACGTGTTTGGCTCAGAAAGTTCAATTTAAGAAATGCATGTATCATGGTCGTGAAGTAGTCACGAGAAATTGCCAAGATTCAGTTCAAGATTTTGGAAAATTCTGATCGATAATCAATAATCGAAGATAGCCATTTGATTGTCCATGGTATTGGCAGTCTAATGGCGTTTACGGCATGTCTGTATGTCTATTCTGTGATTTTATATCATTTTTTTAACATATGCCGTTTTTGGTCGAAAACTCTGAAATCATGACGTCACTAAAACTTCGATATCTCAAAAATTTTCCGACTGATTTTTTTGAAACTTTGTCACAATACACTTCAATCAATTCCCTACAGGTACCCAAAATTTGGCGCGCCTGCGGCGCGCCGTTTTTATGCTATGGCCCGGCGAAAAAAGTGGGGGCGTTTAACGCCCCCCAGCAACTCGTGGGTTAAACACTATTCTTTAGAATTGTGTTTTTCTATTGAAAAACAAATCTGAGTTCCCTGACAATTTGGCAAAAGTAATCTGCAGTTGATCTATGGATCATGCAAGTGATGTGACGATGGTGACGATACAACCACCGTACACATATTGAATCTCTGACAGCTGATCTCAGCTTATGTATTGGTGTCGTGTGCCTCACCGCCTGTCACCAGGCCACGCCACGCCACCAGCCACTGGTGAAGCAGCACTGCGGCTGGTCAGTGGTGAATGGTGACACATCGAACTCCGTACACCCGCAGCACTCGTCGTGTGCCGGTCAGCTTTACGCCCGCGTATCGATTACGGAAAGTGAGTCACAACTCGGCACTGGACAACATCAGTGGGTCGGGTGTCACGTGAGTCACCCACGGGTACGTATGTCACACCCCTCTCTCCAAACTCCTCCGCTCTTCCTCCAAGGAATGTTCAGTGTCCAGCGCGTCACCGCTATTCCGTCATTGTTATGGATTGTTGACATATGACCTGGGTTCGAACGGGCCAGCTGCTGGGCTAGCTCCTACGGGCCAGACACACCCAGCTCGACACTGAATGGGCGCTTTGTGCATGCCACCTCTGATCAATGTTGCTCAGCGCTGGGATATACAAAGGGAAGCCTCCTCACGCTCCTTTCAGAGCCGAGGTGCCTTCTTTTAGAGGTGGTGATGCAGTCACGAAATGCACAGTAGCTGCTATATCAGCTTAGCATTCCTGACGAACACAGTTATCAATTTTCCGACAGTCACTGACGACAGTCAGCTTTTGTTGTCGGTTAGTGCATTCCGACATCGAGTTTGTAACTGTTATCCCATCCATCACCATCTAGTTGACGTCTGTCTGGAATCCGAACAAATTAGAGCAACACATAATCGACACTGGCCCTTCTTTTCGCCGTTTATTCCTTATTGACCATCGTTGAGCCGCTACATGCACTGCTGGCGGTACCTAAAGTGTAGGCGAAAACGCACCCTGCCGGCCCCAGCCACCGCCGCCGCCGGGTACGGCCGCCGGGGTCACAGGCCGAAGGCCGGCAGAGGACCGCTATTTTGGGCCGCGATCCGACGGATTTAGACCGCCGCGGCGCGGTTTTGGCCCGGTGATCGCGATGGCCGGCCGAACGGGCTCGCTGGCCGCCGGTCAGGTGGGCTTCAGGAAGGCTAAAAAGATTAGCAATCGGGACTGCCAGTTTCAACATTGTCTGCTTCATTATTAGTTTCAGACATCAAAATACAGAAATTTATGCAGTTTTCGATCTTTCTTAACACCTTTTCCCGGATGAAACGTCGTGTTTTCACGTTTAGTTACTGCCTAAGGCCTTTTTAATGTTCCTGCACACTGCACAGTTCTCAAATGAAAATCCGTATTTAAGTATTTTCATGTGTATTTGATAAACACCAAAGTTCAAATACACCATGCCCTCTTTCCTGAAATCCTTAACAAAGACACAAATGGCACCAGCACGGTCATTCTGCAGGCTGCTTAAAAACCTGCTTTGGCGTTATTGTCTGAGCTGATCCTCTCGCTTCCACTGAATGACCGACTGCGTGCCGTGTGGGCTGACCTCGACCGTCAGCAGTCAGCAGTCAGCCGTCAGCAGTCAGCCGTCAGGCGTCATCAGTCCTGCTGACGCTCGTTGACGGCTCTCGGTGTCAGACGTCATTCGTCAGTAATCGATCACCTGCCGTCATCTGACGTTCGCAAACAAAACGACCCACCGTGCGAGTTCGTGAACAGGCGGTGTTCTCAGGGGATAACGAAACCCAGACAATTATGTGGTTTAATAAGGTAAATAGCACTCCTCCAAGACTTTTATTCGCAACAATGGAGGGGCATATTGCGATACTAGGCCCGGAGCAACTGCACACACAAGTGTGACCAGTGTGCACACTAAAGCATCTGGCCTGTAACCGTTGGAAGAAAAGACTACTGATATGTTAATTTTAAACACAAGGACGCCACTTGACACATATTTGGTCCCGGCGCAGCACAGCTGATAGCTGGGTGTGAACGTTTAGTTATCGAACTCAACACAAACGGTCGAGTGCAAAGACAGACCCTTGGGAGCCTGCGTGCGTGCATATGTCCCCTGCCAGCATTCTTTTCAGCGCGGGACGGTGCCGAACACAGTCTTTTCATTGTTGTGATTCATGCCAAAGTCATGTAATAGTGCCCTTCATAAATTCCGGGCGGGTGTACCCAATTTCGGGCCTGTCACGTCTCACAGAGCTCCGTTGAAAGCCACACGACTGCCACCACGCCACACTGCCACACACACTGCCACACGGGCTGCCACACGGCCCTGGACGTCCCGGGCATCCAGTTAGGTACGACATACCTACTCCAAGCCAATCTAGATCATGGCACAGGCATGAGAACTAGCTCAGACCAACTTATTGGTGACCTATGACCTAAACCATCAAAGTGCAAATGCGCCTCTCTAAAGCGCCATCCCAGTACTCTCAATGTCGGTCGATCCTTCATGGCCTCAACTGCAGGTATATCACTGCGCTAAAGCACGCAGTAAACCGGATCGCCTCGCCGAAACACGCCGTAAACTAAGTGAAGCCGAGCCAGTACCAACATCCGCGGTCAGGTTTCGCCATGCGCCGACACATCGCATGCGTGTTGGTTGGCAGCGCTGCCAGCGCAGTAGACGGTTGATAGCGCAGGACGCTTAAAACTAAGTCGGGAGGCCAGTTGCCAGCCAGTCGGCACGTCAGCACCTATCAGAGGGCTGGGAGATGAAAGGGTTCGGACGTCAGGCCTGATAGAGTACCCCACCGCGGCTGCCTAGTGACCGCGGGTCCCGGCAGGTTCAGGATCACTTAGGACAGCTCGCCGCTAAATAAACACCGTAGGTGGCAGGCTCAGGCAGGTCAGACATCACTGACATCGCCGGAAAGTCACCACTAAGCTACTGGTCGCGGCACCTGGCGACCACAGAGGATGGGGAAGGCGTGCTGGAAGTGCAGTTGTCCGCAGGAGCACCAATGACCGCCAAACTGTGGGAAGGGGAAACGGGTAAATACTTTGCGGCGGGGAGATATGTCTGCAGGTGTAAGATAAAGGCCGAAAATGATGACAAAGTGAAAAGATGCAACAGCATGGATGATAGATGTTATTCCTCTTCCATATGGCTGCGGGAAGGGCAATGTGCACGTGGGTGAAAGGTAAGGGACAAATGCCAAGGTACAGGAGCAAGATACGAAGGAAAAACGCGGGATTAGGTAAAGTTTTGACGGGACGAATGCAGCAGATGATGGGAGAAAGGAAGGATACGGAAAACTCAATCACCGTTCGGCCGTCTGATTGACCACGATGGCAGAGAACAGAAGGCAACGAGCCACCGCAGTAACTGCCGGCCTTCTACAATCCCTGCTTCAATCTACAGTGAAGAGAAAACGGCGACCGTCTGTTTCAACAGTACCGACCAGTGTCTTTGTCACAGACTTGTAACGTCAGCGAGGATCAGAGACACCGACAGGGTCACAATGAACGCTGATCCGCGATTGTGTCTCGAACGTCGGATCTGGTAACACCGTGGTACGGAGAGCATGGCAGGACGTCGTTTGGCCGGTTACTGCGGAACATAAAAGCCGGCCTAAAAGCGCCCGAGTGCAGATTGTCATTTATGGTCTTTGAGATAATGGGTGATTATAATCTAGAGGTTTTACAAGAGCTTTAACTGGAAGATCTGTCGCATGACACGGAGATTAGAAAGCCGAACAAGTGTTAAGTCTGTGTTACTACTGATTATCTTCGTATTTCGCACGTGCCATCATACTGGGTCACTTTATCTAGCTCCAACCGTCCGTTCGGAAATGCTTCAGCCTCGAGTTTGTTTTTATCTGATCAGACAGAATCCAGACGCTACCTACCTCTCATAAATCCTGCAACAATGCTACAAATCGCCTTTGCTCGCCTTGCAGCACCTGGGTGCACCATGAACAAAGACCACCAAATCCCTTGCATTGCATTCCCGACACAGGTCTTTGCCGGAACCATACGACTGAAGGCTGCTTTCAATGCGAATGATACGATTTCCCGTGCTATCGTTTTAATGCGCGGTTGTGCGATTCAGAGAGCCAAGGCGTGCGAGGAGTGTTCAGCTGAATGGGCTTGATCTTCTGAAATAGTGCGTGATTCCCCGGATATTGTCGATTGTGGTTCAGTAACAACGCTCTAACCTCCAGTGACTGAACATTTGCTTTATAACCATTGCGGTACTAATATGGCATCAGATATCATTTGATAATTTAATGCCATTATTTCCTCACAAAATATGTAGGACAACTTAACTTTAACCGCTTCTTAAGACAAAATAGGTCCACTTGGATAACTTAGCTGCCTTTATCCTAATTTGTACCATTTCGAACAGCACCACTTCCATGGAACCGAAAGGAATGGCAACCAAATCCACAACTAAAGAAAAGGAGGAGGCAGCAGAAGTCATTCAAATAAAACCCAATGTCCAGCGCAACAATTTTTTCCCGTGACCGAGAATCACCACAAATCTTAGCAAAACACACCAACGCATTGGTGTGGTTTGGTACTATTCATCAAGCCCCGTTGAGCACGTCTTTCTTCTACTTACCATTACGCACGAGCTGGACGGAGCCGCGGACTAGGGCGCAGTGTGTGGTCACTACCACCAGCAGAACACGGGACAGGCGCGCCATGGCTCGTGGTCGGGTCAATTCGGGGACCCTCGACCCACCGGCAGCGGGTCGCACCGATCTACTACTGTCGTACCGGCGGGCCTGGACCGTCGACCGACCGACCCGCCGCTGGCCCACCCTCTGGCGGCCAAATCGCTGACTAGACAACGACCCTGAACTTGAGCCGGTGGGCATGGGTTGACCGGGGGGGGGGCAGCAGTGCCCTCGGGAGGTTATTCCGAGCCCCTCCGGCCTTGGTCTCAGCTGACGAGAGCACAAAATAGGGCCGGCGTGGCATTCCTCCATGTCTGCCGTCGGCGCCGGCGAGAAACGCCGCCGATGACGCCTCCGATGACGACAGTGATGACGCCTGCCTTGGCCGTGAGGGCGGACAGATGTGGCGGCGTGATGACGAGAGAGCGGCAGCAGCTGAGGAAGACGTATGTCTCACAGTCCACTGGGCCCACAGAAACGACCTATCTACCATCCCTGCACTTCAAAGTTCTCTAATGTTCATTCTTGACATGCGGATGTCTACATAGATGTTGTCTAGTCTAGATGTTTGAGTAAAAAAAAATGTTTTGATGTTGGTGCTGCTAAAACAGGATTAAATATCTTAATTGTACAACAATAGAAGATGAAAAAGAATCCTCGTAGTAAAACACATCGGAATTAGCACATGTTCAAGTGAAGACACACGTAGTCAAGATACAAACCTATGGGATATGCTGAGATAAATGTGTGTGAATAAATGGCTACTGCGATCCATCGACAAGACAGCGGTAGATTAGAGCGTCTCCCATGATTAACGGATAGCGACTGAAGGAATGTGCCGGTGATAAATGGCCGAGGAATTCAGATTGCATCTCGAATACCTTTCAACGCGTTATCGGGTCATTAAAGGTACCGTTGTCGGGTGATCTAAAAATACGCAGCCGAAGTTGTCAGGTTTATTGTGAATGAGCCGATAAAAGTCCGTCACCGCATTAGCAAGGTGCGCATTCATTGGACCATACAGAGGTATACCGAGGTATACAGATACAGAGGTATACAGAGGTATACAGAGGTCTATGATTGGACTAATTCCAAAAAAAAGTTTCATTGGTGGTGGGAAAGTGGACGCTGAACAATATTTCCCGCCAACATTACGAACAAGTATTGCACTTACAGTCGTCCATTCACGTATGGGTACCTTCATGTTTATAAATAACTAGAGAGGAAACGAGGAGGAAGAGAATAGGGGAAAAGAAGGGGAAATGAGAAGTCGCATAGCCATCAAACCACTGGCGCCCGTGGTCGATGCGATGCCGTAGGAAAAGCGCGGCGTCGCTGGCGAGCAGCTTTATCACTCTCTGTTCAGAGCCTCTCCTGTCTCCACATCATCGGGCAGTTGTAGACGGTCAGGGCGCACAGCGGACCGGGTATTCACCAATCTGGCCCGTCAGCGGCCCGGCCGGCCCGCTATCGGTCCGGCCCGCCCCGGCCCGGCGCCGGCTGGGAGCGTTATCCTGCTCCGGCCATCAGCCCAGGGCCAGGTGACCTCATAGGAGCCCCGGGGCGCTGTTCACACCTACCCCAGCGCCCAGCACCCCGCGTGCAGGGCGCCGGGTGCCGCCGGCATCTGCCCAGTCTGTTCAGTGACGTCATATGACGGCCCCCGGGGGACCGGGCTGACCTCAGCCGGGCACAGTGGGCCAGTGACGTGATACGAGAGAACAGAGCCGTGAACTCAGCCGTGCCGACAGGCTGCTAGGGGTAATCAGCCGCCAACAGCTTCCATCAACTGCTGATTGTTCCGCCTCCATGCAGACCATTTCAACGAGTCGAATCAGAAATCACCACGTTCCGTCACGGATCCATGTGAACGGTTCAAAGCTGCCATCAAGACTGCTTCGCAGTAACGTAGGTAGTGAGAATCTAATGCTGACACCGATTGGCATTAAAACTCTATGCAGTACCTTATTGACAGTGATACGTTTATCGATTGTCCAAATTCATACATGAGGTGGAGCTGTCGACTGATGTGTGGCTAATGAGGAACTGGTGTGAAATATGGCCCCCGTCGCTGAAATGTAACGACATGCCATAAATCAGCGGTTCCAGGGTGTTGCCACGTGCGAGGAGGCATCCTTACGGTTTCTCCACATGCAACCCTGCTTCGAAGAATCAGGGTGCTTTCGTTCTGGAAGTTTTTGAGCTAAAGAACGTTTTACATAGGACAGCACGATTAGTGACCTGGTAAGGCAGGACCGTGTCGTGACGAAAAGAGGGAAAAGAGCAGAAAGAGAACGATGATAAACAAACTGTAGTGGTTAGCATGCATCGTAAGGTGTGAGGTCGGGGAATCTGCATAACCACCGCCGAAGGGACCGAACCACAGGCTGGATCGGCGGGCCCGTCTGACACCGGAGACGACCGCGGACCCTGACACGGTGTGACACGACACGACACGACACCGGATCCGCCCGAGGGAGATGTGATTTCGCACACGCACACGCAGAACGCCTACCGCCCGCCGCCCACCGCGCACCATCCACCGCCCACCACCCACCGACTACCGTCCACCGACCACCAACTGAGTGGAATCTATCGACCGAGACCTACAAATGATCAACGATTGAAGATGTGCATGAAAAAAGTTTTTTTCCAATATATTTATCGAGTAACTTTGCGCGCATTTCATGACTTATCGTCCAGAAGCTGTTTTGGTTGAAGAAAAAAACTACAGTCCTTCAGACCTTTCATGCATAATGATACCTGAGAAGGAATCATCTACATACAAAGAGCGGAAACCCATCCACTGAAGCCGAGCACACAAGCAGGCGCATTTTCACTGTGCAGCACTTTGTCCTGCACGAGTAGAAGCCGGCATTCTCGCTAACTACCAAGGGAATAAACATCCGTCTCCAAAAGTCCCGGTACGCGGTCAACTAAAACATCTACCGAGCTCATAATTCGACCTGCCCGACATTCTTCGACAAATCCTAGCCGGACCGAGCGGCGTCACCTGAGACAAGGATTTCCTCCCGGGGCGTACCCGCGTGCCGAGCGCCGGCGGATCCAGTGGCAGCGTCTGCAGTCCAGACGCCGAGGCGAGACCCGAGACAGGTCCACAACAATGCAGAGGTCGCGGTCTGAGAATCGTCGCATTCCAGCGGCTCCGATGTCGGAGTCGACAGAGGCGGCCCGGGCCGACGACTGGGGCTGATCGCAAATAAATATTTAGAACGGCGCTGGTGCAGGGCGCCGTCGCGGAGGAGCAGAGGCTGCTCGGTCATATGGTGAAGGCAAGGGGTGTGGTTCGTGAAAAGAAAACAGACGTCGGACATCCACAAAGACGCCGCCGCACGCCGCAGCGGGCGCAGCAACAGATCAACTTCAATCTCCATTTCCAATCGTGAGACCCCACAGATGCACTGGATTACATTCCTCAGAGCCAATTGAACTTGTTTCGAAGTTTACAGTGGCACACACTTCATCCACCCAACGGCTTTACGAGCGGAACCACCTTGCTTTCCTTCTAATAATCGGAGCTCAACAGAGCAGCAGACAAGGCCTCGGACAGCTCGTCCCGATTACCTTGTTCTAGTTACCTGTGCCTGCATCCGCAATCACGCTCTCATAAGTCATGCCGTTTCCCGAGTCGACTCTCTCTCTCTCTCTCTCTCTCTCTCTCTCTCTCTCTCTCTCTCTTCTCTCTCTCTCCGCCATTATTAGCCATCTGTGCAGTGTGCACCGCACAAGCAGGCGGTCATTTCGGCCGTGCAAGTGGCGCAGATTGACCTCTCCTGTGACCGGCGGAATTCAGGTCAGCGTGGGGGACGGCGGGACCCCCGAGGTCGGACGGGGGGAGGCGTCATCCCCGCCGAGGAGCCCCGCTGGGTCCCGCTGGTATCCAATCTGGCTGATACCGTCTCCACCGACGGTCATCCGTGGCGGTCTCCCGAGGAGCATCATTACAAGCATTACGCCGCTATCACGGCCCATTACGCCACCTTTGAAGTACCGGCTGCCACGGCCGTTTGATATGGCCGCGCTGATATCGGACCGTACTATTAGCGCTCCGAGAGGAGACTGCAAAAATGAGGGCCCATTTAATATCGAAAAATGACAATGATCAGGTTATTTCGGGGACCGTGGCAACCCACAGCGGCCACAGCCCACGGGTAAGGTTTGGTGATAAGTGGTAAAACAAGTAGGTACTGTATCTATGGATCAGGCAAAGTCTAAACTTTGCACCAAAAAAAAAAAAAAAAAAAAACAGAAATAAGTCATGGAATGAGCTCGATGATAAAACCAACCTTTGACAGAGACTGGCAATCCCCCAGTGAGTGAGAGGAGATGACATTTTAGCCCCGATGCACACATCCTCTATCAATTTAAAACAGGTAATGGAATGACCCATTCGACAATTATTAGCGGCTCGATCCAAATGATCCATGATAAGGAGGGAGTGTATCTTACGACAGCCAACCCGGTTGTTCGTTCATTCGTGCTCTCTCAAAAAGAAAAGTTTCACCGTGTCATCCTCGTCCTGCTGGACTTCTAACCAGAATCTGATCTTGATGAATGCCACCACACAAACGCTGTATCCTCCCCCGTCCCCGTGCATTGGCGATATGCATCACGGCTCCGAAGAATGGCCGGTGATTGGCACGCGACTCCTACCAATGAGCAGGTGAAGGGACTGACGTGAAAGGACTGATTCAGGAGCGATCCTATGTGTGCGTTGTTACATGAAGGGAGAGCGGAGTGAATGCTCGTTACGGTTACCCACGCACACCACTAGCACTGCGTTCTGCTTGGCGCATGAACGTATAAGGAAACCAATAGACTGACCATGCAGCATGTTCGACAGGGAATTCTCCAAATTTGTCCAAACCAACGGAAGCTGTTGCTCTGACCTCCAGCCAGCTTCCCTGCCTTCACAACTTCACACTCACTCGTGTGACCGACTGACCCACAACCCGCCCTCTGAGGCCTCCCGTTCAACCGGTCGTCGGTCAGTCCACTCAGGCCAGAGGAGGAGACCCACCACGGCGTCGGAGGTATGGTGATAATAAACCACAGTTGGCACCGGGCAAACAGACGCAGGGCTAGCCGAGAAAGGCCACAGAGAAAAGCAGGAAAAAAAACGACGGCCAGTTATGGAACACCTTCCAGGTGGAGCCGCATTGGCACGGGTGGGAAAGAAATGCCGTCGGGACGTTGTTTCAACACCGAAGCCCGATATTTTTTCGCCCAAGGTAGTCATTAAGTTCATGGTGCCTACATGGAACAGTGGCAACTGGAAAACAAACTCTTTGAAAAGTAAATACATAGACAAAGCCAGAGAAGAATAAAGTTAGAGTATTCAAAGGACTGTGTAAAAATCTTTATTTTACAAATAGACAAATCGAAACACAAACACATCTGAGGTAAAATAAGGATTAGGCTGCTATAAAGTCCGTACCTTGTTAATTTGAGCCGCGTGTCGTAAGAAAAACGTAGGCATTCAAAAAAGTGACCTCTGCTGGATGTAATTTAAAATGGTTGATGCTCAGAGCGTTTCTGCTCGACTTTATAAGTCCCACGCACGGTCACGGTCAGTGGTGTCGGAATCTCCCGCGCTCGGACGTGCCGCCGGCCCGGCGACTCTCCATGCAGCCGAGGTATGATTACAAATGGTCTTCGAGCCGCCACCGGTCATATGACAGCCATTTGTACACATCATTGGCATAAACAGCGGGCTGGGAGACGAGCACACCGAGCGGCGGAATGTTTCAACAGCGCTGAAATACCGTCAACATCCTTCGATTAACGACCGCTAGGCCTTCTAATCGACCAACTGTTGACAGACTCCATAACCATCTTGGAAATGTATATGACGCATTGCGGCATCAGCTCATCGCCCTGCATTAACGCCAATTCAAAGACTTAACAATGTGCCTCTAAAGGAGCATATTGGACGTAACTGTCGAGCCACACATTGAGGATGCAAGATGGCATCTGGATATGTCAAAGGCGTGATCGCCAAAATACCAAATTCACTCCTCTCTGTGCCCCGATTTCCTAGTGTCACTTATCGAGAATCTACAGTCACAATGGAGTCAGGTTTTAAAAGTCTGCGGAGGCCTGTCAAATGCGTGCATGTCGCCTCGCTACGTCCCTTTATCTTGCAGGTACTGTCTTTACTAGCGGCACAGTGTGATCGGGTCCCTGTCATGACGTGACACGCCGGCGAGTTTCACGTCAGTTACGTCAGTCGCCACTGACTGCTTCGTCCAGAACAATCGCCACCGACTGAATAATGACCGGCGATGGCGAATTAATTAGTTTATCGCGCCTCATTTATTCCCAGCGCGGACATCGCTCCGGCCGCTGTCAAACGATGCGTGTCTGTGAGTACTCTGTGCTGTTTGTGTAGGTGTCTTTTTTGTGGATTTGTCGTGTATGCGTGCTTGTGTAGTTGTTTGTGTGAGTATGCGCCTGCTGAAATCACACAGGTTTAACCCGGCAGGCGGTTGGCCTCCCGACCACCTTCCGGTGGGGGGGGGGCATTTTTTTGCCCCCCCCTATCTCCGAAACTACTGGACGGATCCGGAAAATTCAAACGGCGTTCGATAGCTCTGTCAAATTTGTCGAAGGAAACCAAATTCCATTGACCTCGGGGTCACCGATGACGTCACAGGTCAGGTCAGAGATAAAATGTTTCACCGTTCACGGGGCTTCTAGGGAAAGCGCTATAACACCGAGTAAAACGCATTTTGTCGAAAATCAGCGATATAGGGCGTCAGTGTCTAGTACATATGTTGCTATTGAGGGCACTGATCA
>NW_024883579.1:0-67689 GCF_019059575.1 Amphibalanus amphitrite
CTCTCTCTCTCTCTCTCTCTCTCTCTCTCTCTCTCTCTCTCTCTCTCTCTCTCTCTCTCTCTCTTCTCTCTCTCTCTCTCTCTCTCTCTCTCTCTCTCTCTCTCTCTCTCTCTCTCTCTATCTCTCTCTCTCTCTCTCTCTCTCTCTCTCTCTCTCTCTCTCTCTCTCTCTCTCTCTCTCTCTCTCTCTCTCTATGATCGATCCCAAATTCGCCGTTTTTGGTACAACCTTATCATACATCAATTCTACCATGTTGTGAAAATTTCAGACCAAGGTCATTCAAGGTCAGGTCACCAGGTCACTTGAAGTGACCTCACCTCATAAAAACTTTCAATGTCTGTCATAGCTACACCGAGTGACGGATCGCTTTGAAACTTTCAGCGATTGCTGAGAGCAACAGCATGTACAAAATGTTTATCTCAGAATTTTGATATCGATGACCTAAGGTCAGGTCAATTTTGCGACCTCCCCATTATAAGTCAATGGGAGAAAATTGAAATGCGCCTCTTTTGGATGAAAGACATTATAAACACTCCCAAACACCAAATTACAAGTGGTTTAGACACACTGAACATGAAAATGGTGTCCGTGACCCTTGTTTATGCCCTGAGGTCATCTTGGGTCACGAATGGTATCTAACAGTTTTTCGCAAATAACTTTTGATAGAGGCATGCTAGAGCGATGAAAACGCCTTAGATGTGTTCAGCTCGACGATACGGATCGACTAATATGCAACATGACCCTTTCCGGTCAGGTCATGACCTTGACCTGAGGTCAAATTTTCAAGTTGACCTTTCAAGGTCAAGTCATAGTCCATTCGATGCGTCTTGACGAGAGGAACACGATGCCGGTAAAAGTAAGCTCGTACAAGGCTTGGGTCATAAGTTATTGCAGAAAAGCTGTTTTCGAAAAAATCGGCTATTTTTGCAGTTTTTGCCCCCTGCAGGCAAAACCGTTGACGTAAGGGCAAATCTGAGAGCATTATTCAGAAAGGGCGTTAATAGGGCTATCGAATGCGCTTTTCCGCGGCGCTGTAGCTCTATTGGTTCCCGAGTTATGCGTTGGCTTCTTGGAGATTTTCGACATTCGACCTGGAAATCGGCGAAATTTTGCCTTCAATGACCTCTGGTGACCTGACCTTTGACCTGACCAAAAAATTGACTGAAGTGATTTCGTCATTATTTTTGACGCTCTTTCGAACGCCGCCTTCCGCGTATCGCTACGTGGCCCAGGAGCCGAGTTACAAGGGGGGGGGTGTTCAAACCCCCCCCCCCCAGCAGGGCGTGGAAATCCAGGACCCCCAGCAGGGCGCGGGTTAATGCGTGATAGAGTTTTCGACCTTACTGACGGATCAGCTGATCGTGTAGCCTTTTAAATTCTCGAGTAAAGCGGGTATTCAAGCTTCTTCGTAGCTACGTTCTGTCGTATCTTCCGACAAACTCCACTTTCCTCAACATCCCTCCTTTTTCGCTACGACACAACTTGCGACGGGACATGTGTCTTAACTTGCGACGTTTCGTAGATGGACTTGCGACGCCCTGGATACCCCCGGCCGCGTGCTACAATTTCATACGTTTGTCAGCAATAGGTTAGCAGTCATTAACGATGGATCTGAGACAGAGAACTGGAGACGAGCGGCGCCACCTGCCGCCACTCCACTGCTCATTACTTGTGGCGCTGCCTGACTGGTGATGTGTGTTGTTTGTTTCTTTCCTAGTCTGTCGTTTATTTGTTTTGAATCGTAAAGATGTGAAATAAATAAAGATATTAAAAAAAGAAAAAAAAAGAGAACTGGAGGTTTGTGAGGGGTGAAGAAAACCCAGCGGACGATGCCTCCAGAGGCGTCCAGGACGAGAGGTGGCTGGTCGGACCCCAGTTCTTGACACTGGGAGAAGACGACTGGCCAAAGACACCGCCAGCTATGGACAAGCTGACATTGTTACTCATAATAACAATCTGAATCCCAATGTCCGCTTCTATAGGTATGGAGTTTGTACCGTAACGATGTAGGCAGTAGGAATATCAACTACCCCCCCCCCCCATGACTCACCACATCCGAGATGAAGACGCCTGGACTGTTTTTTTCTGCCGACGATGCTCAGACCCAGCCCCTTGCCAGGCCTTTTCACCATCTGAACGTCCATCTTCTCGAACACGTCCTCCTCTTTGGCGGCGCCCTCTTCCCGGTACACCAGCATCCGCACCTGACCATGGCCCAGTCTGGTCAATGGTACAGCCGCAGGACGTATTTAACTGGGTCGGCACTTGCCGACGGAGAACGGGGGTCTACGCCAACTTAGAACCAACGGGGGGAGGAGGCAGTTGACCGCCCCCCCCCCCTGAGATCTGAAAAACGAAGCAAGATAGCGACAAGCGGTTAACAGCATGGGGGATCTGCGTAGGATGTCCCTACGCAGGGACAAGATCTACAATTTTTACTAAGGTCATTTTCAGGTCAGGTCAAAGATGACGTCACAGGGGTCAAAAAAGTCAAAATGGTAGCTAGAAATGAAGTTTTTTTCGAATAACTTTCGAAGTAGCAGGCTAGGAAAAACCTAATGACACCATCGTGATCCCCTCATCAATCCGCATCGAACCATATATGTGTTAACCTCGAAAGGTCTAGGTCGAAGGTTGACCTCAGGTCACGTGACCTCAAGGTTATCATGCATACCATTCGATGCGCCTTGACGAGCTGAACACAAAGAGACCACCCGCTCGGCTGTATCTTGTTCCTGTAAAGAGTTATTAGCAAAAAAACCTTTGGTGACCCTTGATGACGTCACATGACCTTACAGCTGCCCAAGGGCAGAAAAAGCCTCAAGGTACTCAAGGTTGGTCGTATATGAAGTCATTCATGGCATAATGGGCCATTTTGACGCGTTTTAGGGGGAAACATTTTTTTGCCCATATGATGGGAAATCTTATAGGATCCGCGTTGATTTTTCCCCCATTGACTTATAAAGGGAAGGTCAAGAAATTGACCTGACCTTAGGTCATCGATATCAAAATTCCGAGATAAACAAATTGCAGCCATCCATGACTTCATTACATCCTGCGACTTTCAAAGGCCTCCGCCATCTACTGCAGCTCTGACACGGTGACAGTGCAAAAAGTGATTTAAGGTTGGGTCATTCGAAGTGACCTGGTGACCTGACCTAGAGAGGTAAAAGGTTCAAATTGGCACACCATGTGTAAAATTGATGAGGGAAAGGTCATGTCAAATTTCGCTGCGCTACGCGCCGCGATTTTCCCGCTATTCGCGAAAAGCTCAGGGCGGGGAGCGGTTAACCGCCCCCTCCCGTCAGTGCGCGGGGTTGGGGGGGGGGTAAATTTTACCCACCCTCGCGAATTTTTGCAATAACTCAAAAACGGCGGCACGCAGCACCGCCAAACTTTCAGTACCTTTTCTTACATCAATTTGACACGTTCCCTGAAAATTTGGGCGAAATCCGTCGCAACATTTTTGAGAAATTGACGTTTTAGTGACGTCATGTTCGCCATTTTCGCCTCAAAAACGGCAAAATTTTAAACGCCGCTAACATCTTCATTTTTAAAGGAATCAGGACGTAACAAAAAAATTATACGTAATTCTACTTTGTCTATCAAATGGCTATCTCGGTTTTTTGAAAATTTTGGATTTTGGCCAATTTAAAAAAAAACTGACTTTTTTTGGGAAAATAATTATAAAATCCAAAATTTTGAGTGTATCGAAAAAACCGGAATATATGTCAGAGATGTGGTCTATGTGCACCTACATACCAATTTTTAGAAGAATCGGTTCAAAAATGTGGGAGTTATTAAAAATTTCATGACGTCACGACACACAAAAATTTTGAAAAGTGAATTTTTTGGAAGTTCTAGACCTCGTACGGAAACAAAAATAGCACCATTCGATTTGCCGTGAAAAACTGCATCAGATAGACACCTTTTTAGGCCTTAACAGCCAACTTCAAAATTTGACCTCACTTGACCTGACCTGGACCTGACCTCGACCTGAAATTCATCCAGATGTGGTCCATATCACCTATTGAGTGTGCCTATTGAATTCTATGAATAAAATGACCCATAAAACATGTGTCGCACATGTCCTTTTCTATATTTTGTTTTTGGTGACCTGACTTGACCTGACCTGACCTTGACCTTGACCTCTGAATGATATTGTATGCAGCGAATATTGTCTTGGTAGCCTAAGAACATGTTTTGGGCAATCAGTCTCAGTCCATTCTTCGGCAACTACGGTGCAAGGCCGATAATGTAGAAACTTGCAATTTGTACCCTTGACCTGACCTTGACCTTGACCTCAAGGCTCAAACTTTAAATTAAGTACATGTTTTTAGTTGTTCGTGATGAGGTCTTTCGATTGGTGTTGGAATTTTCCACATCGGACCATTAGTTCGGGAGATAACAGGGGGGGGGGGGTAAAATTTACCCACCCGCAGCCCCGCGCGTTCGGCTGGAGACCCCAGCCCCGCGCGGGTTAATGTGAAGCAGCCGTCCATTAATTAATCCCCGCCCCGTTGGGGGGCCAATATGCCCCTCCCCCCTGTGGGTTTTCCTGAATAGCAAGAAAACGGCGGCGCGAAGCGCTGCTAAATTTTTAGTACCTTTCCAGGCATCAATTTGACAACACACAAAATTTCCAGTCTTAGGTCACCTTAGGTGAGGAGTTATTGAGGTCATGTTCGAGCGAAAATGAGCAAAAAACATGAAATCTTGAAACGCTCACAAAAGCTAGAGTTAACAAGCTATTCCAGAGTTCTTTATGTGGTCGTGTGGGAAAAAGACGGCGCTACAAAATTGCTATCTCAGGCTTTCAAAATGTCGTGATTTTGATCCCCCAAAATAAAAATAAATCGATCTTTTTCATAAAATAGCAAAAAAAAAATAACCGAATTTAAAAAAAAACAATATTTATGATAATATCTACGCTCGTCTATCTACATGCCTAATTTCATATCGATACCTCCTTTTTGGCCAAGTTAGAGCGAAAAAACTTTAAAATTGAGGCCGTCAAATTTTTGAACTCCATTTTTAGCAATTCTAGAACACGTAGAGCAAAACAAAGAACATCATTAGACTCCCCGTCACGAGCTGCATCGAATCGATGCCCATTTTATCCAAAAATATCAAGTTTCAAAGTTAACCTCATTTGACCTGACCTTGACCTGACCTTCACCAGAACATAACCTAAATTGGTCCCAAAGGCTGCCTGACCGACATAATCGCATTTGTCATGTAAAATGGACCATAAAATATGCATTACATATTTTCTTTTGACCCTCAGTGACCTGACCACTATGACCTGACCTGGTATCAGTGACCTCAAATAGAAAAATATGTGCTTAATCCGCGCCCTGCTGGGGGGGGGGGGTGTTTGAACACCCCCTTATGGTTTTTCGCGAACGCCGCTGTTTTTGGTACACCTTATCATACATCAATTCTACACATGTTGTGAAAATTTCAGACCAAGGTCATTCAAGGTCAGGTCACCAGGCCACTTGAAGTGACCTCACCTCAAAAAAAAGTTTCAATGTCTGTCATAGCAACACCGAGTGACCGATTGCTTTGAAACTTTCAACGATTGCTAAGAGCAATAGCACGTACAAAATTTATATCTCAGAATTTTGATATCGATGACCTAAGGTCAGATCAATTTTGCGACCTCCCCATTATAAGTCAATGGGAGAAAATTGAAATGCGCCTCTTTTGGACGAAAGGCATTATAAACACTCCCAAACACTGAATTACAAGTGGTTTAGACATACTGAACATGAAAATGGTGTCCGTGACCCCTGTTTATGCCCTGAGGTCATCTTAGGTCACGAATGGTATCTAACAGTTTTTCGCAAATAACTTTTGATTGAGGCATGCTAGAGCGATGAAAACGCATTAGATGTGTTCAGCTCGACGATACGGATCGACTGATATGCAACATGACCCTTTCAGGTCAGGTCATGACCTTGACCTGAGGTCAAATTTTCAAGTTGACCTTTCAAGGTCAAGTTATAGTTCATTTGATGCGTCTTGACGAGAGGAACACGATGCCGGCAAAAGTAAGCTCGTGCAAGGCTTGGGTCAAAAGTTATTGCAGAAAAACTGTTTCCGAAAAAATCGGCTATTTTTGCAGTTTTTGCCCCCTGCAGGCAAAACCGTTGACGTTAGGTCAAATCTGAGAGAATTAATCAGTAAGAACGTTAATAGGGCTATCGAATGCGCTTTTCCGCGGCGCTGTAGCTCTATTGGTTCCCGAGTTATGCGTTGGCATCTTGGAAATTGTCGACATTCGACCTGGAAATCGGCGAAATTTTGCCTTCAATGACCTCTGGTGACCTGACCTTTGACCTGACCAAAAAATTGACTGAAGTGATTTCGTCATTATTTTTGACGCTCTTTCAAACGCCGCCTTCCGCGTATCGCTACGTGGCCCAGGAGCCGAGTTAGAAGGGGGGGGGCTGTTCAGACCCCCCCCCCCCCCCAGCAGGGCGTGGAAATCCAGGACCCCCAGCCGGGCGCGGGTTAATGAACAATTCTCCATCGATGATTTTCAATGAAATGAATTTTACTCTATTTTACAACACATTTCTTGAAATGCCTGTAAACGGTGAAAAGTCGACGTTTAACCTGAACTGTGACATCATCAGTTTGACCGAACTCAATGAAATTGGCTAACAAGGTAGTCCCCGTTGGGGATATCCAACACCGTTTGCTGCTTGTCCTTATGCTGCGTGGTTCTCGAGCTCTTAGGGGGCCAAAGTCCCCTCCCCCCCAACGGGGCGTGTCACTCGGCAGACCACAACGAGGCGCGGGTTAAAAGTGATGATACGGCAACTCAGTGTGATAGTGCCGCCGTTGACCCTCGCCCGCACATGGAGGGGGGGGGGGTGTCATCCCCCTAGGTAGTTTTTCTGCTCTGCACTAAACATTTTTCAAACCAGAAGCCTGATTTTTCGTATAGCTGCTTCTCTATCCTTTCTCAACGTCCACTGAATATTTCAAGTTTCTGTGTTTTTTTTTTGTTTGGCGGATATATGAACTTGTTCTTCAGGTCATGTCATGACCCAAATGACCAATACCCAATATCTTGCATTGGCAATGGGTCTTGTGAGCTTTTGACACCTTGATGTCGTTTTTTTTTTTTTTTGCTAGTCTTACCTCTCATCTACCATGGAACATGTTATTCGACGATGTACAGATGTCAGGGTAAGGTCAACCTAGGTCATCTAAAAACATTGCATTTTAGGCTAGCTGAATTTACTTTTCGTGAAGTTGTATTTACTGCATTTTTGGTAAAAGCTTCTCAGTTCATGATTTCATGTAATAGGGACACACAAACCAATCGGTGCACACATCAGTATACACACAGACACACACAGACATACAAACACAAATAATTTCAGCGTATTTTTGGCCTGTAACACCGTTGAAGGCGAATTGAGAAATAACTGTAGGCTTGTTGAGACCATCATTTCAGTAGGCAGAGCTATAGTCAAGCGTGCCGTTTTTTGGGTTTGGGAACGTATTTTCGTTCCCATGTTGGGACCGAAAAACATAAATGTGGGAGTGTTAAGGCTGAAACAGACTCTTTCCGCGTTCAGGAAATCGCATGCGAGAGCCTATTCAAATACATTGTAATTCTTCTCGCATCAATCGCTTGCGGGAGGTGCGTGCGATTGATGCGAGCGTGCTTCCATGTATTTGAATAGGCTCTCGCATGCGATTTCCTGACTGCGGAAAGAGTCTGTTTCAAGCTCTACGCGGCGTTTCCTATTGATATTAAGGGTTGGTGTCGATGCTGGTTTGTGTGTCGTGATACCGTGATTTTCTTCCTGTTTTCTTTGGTTCTGGTCGTGATGCTTTCAACTAGTCTTCATGTAGCTTCCGTTAAACTTCATCACCGCCGCGTACCGACTATCACGCTCGCCCGTCAGTTTGTCGGCATATCATTTAGCAGTTAAGATTCCCAAGGCCCAAAATGCATAAAAGCAACAAGCTGTCGTGACTGACTAATTTTGTTTTAAGTCTGAATTGTGCCAATTTGCACTCCCATATCTCGGTAAACGTTCAGTGCCTACGCATCATAGGTAAATTTAACCAAACAAAGCGCACCAATAATGCCAGGAAAACTCAATAGCTCCATTAACTGTTCCACTACAAGCACGTTACGGAACTGTGAAGACAGAGGGAAGGAGAGGGAGAGTGAAAGAGAGAATGAGAGAGAGAGAGAGAGAGAGAGAGAGAGAGAGAGAGAGAGAGAGAGAGAGAGAGAGAGAGAGAGAGAGAGAGAGAGAGAGAGACCATTTATTCAATAACAAACAGATGAATATAACAAATCAAGTAGGCAATTGGCGCAAAAGTGCTACGCACTTGGCGCCGCTTGCTAAACGAGAAGTACTCAATGTATTTAGCAACAATAATAATGATTTTTTTCGTTTTTTCGGCAATATCTTCTAAACTGTTTGACGGATCAACACGAAACTTGCAACACCCTCAGCGGGATCAATTTGAAACCTTGTATTAAAATTTCAACTTTCTAGCTACCAAAGTTTGGCCGGAAATGGCGTCAGAGTGACGTCATGTCGGCCGATTTTGATGCAAAATATTGAATTACGTCAAACGCTCTCAGTAGCTTAGTTTTAAAGCTATATCCAATTTCTTTGCATCAGTGGACTACAAATACACGCATCTATCAAACCACTATCTCGATTTTTCGAAATTTTGAGCATTTTGAAAAATATATTTTTACAATTACAAAAAAAATATTTTTTGATTTTTTCGAAAAGTTCCTGATTTTTCGCAACAACCGGAATATATGTGATAGAACACACACTGATTAACTACTCTAGCAAGTTTTAGCCCAATGCCTTAAAAAATAGGCAAGTTATTTGCATTATTGTCAAAATTCTGACATTATCAATATTTCAAAACCATTTTTCAGTACGTTTCTGACATCGTACAGCAATATAAATGGCACTATCGTGTTCCTGAGCGCAAAACGCATGTGATAGGCACCTTTTTTTGTTGAAAAATTTCATTTTCGAAATTTGACCTTTTCTGACCTGAAGACCTGACCTCCGGTAAATTCAGCATAAAATGACCTCAAATGACACAGACGACATTGTTTTCGAAATCTATGAGTAAAATGGACCATGAAACATGCGTCACGTGACCGATCCATGATATACAATTTTCGTGACCTAGGATGACCTGACTTTGACCTGAAAAATTCGAAGTAAAAGTTCGGTACTTTCAGGGTATCTAAGGTATATATCAAGGAGTGCGTAAACCAAAAATGAGCTTGATCGGACTTGTCAGCCGGCGGTCAGAGCCTAAATTGTGTACAAGCAAAAATGCCCATAATTTTTACTTTGACCTGACCTGTGACGTCATCGGTGACCTCGAGGTCAATGAAAATAGATTCTCCCTATGCCCGGATACTGCATAGGCAGAAGGATGTGGGCAGGTGCGGTCGCAGACTTGGCGTTTGGGGGGGGGGCAGCTTGGCACAGGGGCCCGTGCACTGACCGGGGGCCCGGTGCTAGCTTAAAGGGACTATCCCACCTTTAACATGGGGTTTGAGTTGAGATAGCCAAGTTTACGGCGAGGTTCAGAAACCACTATCTATCTAGGTTGCAACCCCCGCGGCCTCTTGGTGTTGAAGAAATTCGTTCCCTTCATTTGAAAATGGGCCTTGTGCAAGGCCCTATCTTCAACATGGAGTGACCGTTAGTGTGACGTCACCTCGTTTAGTCATTCTGATTTAAATGGGTTTGTTCGTTGAAAAATCGCTTAAAACTTGGTCTGAACTTTGTTGTGGTGCCTACAGAGTAAAAAGAATCAGCTTTATGACAGTAATGTGGCCTGGGGAAGGAGGTAATTTTGGGCTGTGACGTCACATATTTGAAAGTTTGTGTTTGGAATATGGGAAGCCTAAGATGTTTAATGAAAAATAAATGCCAGAACCGTGTTCCTGGTCATCCAATCTATAAAGTCGGGCGCAATTTAACTGGTTTTAACAACATTTTAGAAGGTGGGATAGTACCTTTAACCCGCGCCCGGCTGGGGGTCCTGGATTTCCACGCCCTGCTGGGGGGTGTTTGAACACCCCCCCCCCCCCCTTGTAACTCGGCTCCTGGGCCACGTAGCGATACGCGGAAGGCGGCGTTCGAAAGAGCGTCAAAAATAATGACGAAATCACTTCAGTCAATTTTTTGGTCAGGTGTTACCAGAGGTCATTGAAGGCAAAATTTCGCCGATTTCCAGGTCGAATGTCGACAATTTCCAAGACGCCAACGCATAACTCGGGAACCAATAGAGCTACAGCGCCGCGGAAAAGCGCATTCGATAGCCCTATTAACGCCCTTTCTGAGTAATCCTCTCAGATTTGACCTAACGTCAACGGTTTTGCCTGCAGGGGGCAAAAACTGCAAAAATAACCGATTTTTTTCGGACAGTTTTTCTGCAATAACTTTTTACCCAAGCCTTGTACGAGCTTACTTTCACCGGCATCGTGTTCCTCTCGTCAAGACGCATCGAATGAACTATAACTTCACCTTGAAATATCAACTTGAAAATTTGACCTCAGGTCAAGGTCATGATCTGACCGGAAAGGGTCATGTTGCATATCAGTCGATCCGTATCGTCTAGCTGAACACAGCTAAGGCGTTTTCATTGCTCTAGCATGCCTCTATCAAAAGTTATTTGCGAAAAACTGTTAGATACCATTCGTGACCTAAGATGACCTCAGGGCATATACAAGGGTCACGGACACCATTTTCATGTTCAGTGTGTCTAAACCACTTGTAATTCGGTGTTTGGGAGTGTTTATAATGTCTTTCGTCCAAAAGAGGCGCATTTCAATTTTCTCCCATTCCCTTATAATGGGGAGGTCGCAAAATTGACCTGACCTTAGGTCATCGACATCAAAATTCTGAGATATTCATTTTGTACATGCTATTGCTCTTAGCAATCGCTGAAAGTTTCAAAGCGATCAGTCACTCGGTGTAGCTATGACAGACATTGAAACCTTTTATGAGGTGAGGTCACTTCAAGTGACCTGGTGGCCTGACCTTGAATGACCTTGGTCTGAAATTTTTACAACATGTGTAGAATTGATGTATGATAAGGTGTACCAAAAACGGCGCCGCCGTTTTTGAGATATTCGCGAAAAACCACAAGGGGGTGGGGGTGTTCAAACACCCCCCCAGCAGGGCGCGGGTTAACATTCCAGGCGAAGGGGGGCATTTTTTTGCCCCCCCCCTTTAGTTTTTTTGATATATCTCAAGAACCGCTGCGCCGATCGTCACCAAACTTTCAGTTTCCTCCCGAGAGTAGCTAGCGCACATGGTGACCAAAAAATTTTCCAAAGGCTATGATAGGTTGGCCGCTAATGACGTCAGAGTGACGTCATTTGTCTTTTTCGACCCAAAAAAAGGTTTCGCGAGAAGAGCTGTCAGGCCTACAGCTTTAGAGATACAGAAAAATAATTCAAACATAAAAGGTGTGGAATCAAGAGGGCTACAAAACTGCTATTTCGGTTTTTCGAATTTTTTGGATTTTGACCCCCAAAAACTAAAATAAATTTTTTGAATATAATAGCCAAAAAACCCAAAAAGCTTTTTTTAATTTCGAAAAAAACGGAATATTTGTGATAGTCCCTACCGCCTTCTATCTACATACCAAATTTGAGATCGATCCCTCTTTCTTTGGCCAAGTTATAGCGAAAAACTGTTCAAAATTGATGACGTCAAATTTTCAAACTCAATTTTTAGCAATTCTAGACCTCGTAGCGCAAAACAAAGACCACTATTAGACTCCCTGTGAGGAGCTGCATCGAATCAATACCCATTTATCCAAAAATATCAACTTTGAAATTTGACCTTTTTTTGACCTGACCTCCACCAGAAAATGACCTAAACAGTACCTGATGGTCTTATAGCCAACACCATTGAGTTGGAAATGAAAAAACTGGCCATAAAACATGCATCGCACAACCTTAGTAAAGTTGGGTTCATGTGGTGACCCTTGGTGACCTTTGGTGACCTAACCAGTGACCTGACCTGGTATGACCAGTGACCTCTAACAGCAACATATGTACTAGACAACTGACGCCTCATCGCTGATTTTCGACAAAATGCGTTTTACTCGGTGTTGTAGCGCTTTCGCTAGAAGCCCCGTGAACGGTGAAACATTTTATCTTTGACCTGACCTGTGACGTCATCGGCGACCCCGAGGTCAATGAAATTTGGTTTCCTTCGACAACTTTGACAGGTCTATCGAACGCCGTTTGAATGTTCCGGATCCGTCCAGTAGTTTCGGAGATACTGGGGAGGCAAAAAAAATGTCGCGCGGAAGGTGGCCGGGAGGCCCACCGCCTGCCGGGTTAAAGGGGTACCACGGGCGTAGAGCATGGGTGCAGAAATCGAGCCATGGCCGGTGAAGCGGGGGGGGGGGTAGGGAACGGCACCCGAACGGAGGCTCATTGCCAGCTTTGAGGGTGTACCCATCAGTGGCGGTTCTTCCATTGAGGCACTTGAGGCAGTGCCTCACCAGCTTTTGGGTAAAAAAGCTTTTATTGGGTGTTGCTTCCTTAATTTCATTCATGGCTTAGGCCATATAGCTTCCATGAATCGACACAGCAATGCTGCTACCTTGGATGTTTACCATGCTACATAATAGTTGCCAATTTGGTGGCCTAATGCTTTTGTGTGGGAGAATCAAGTGAGGCACAGCCTTGCCGAAAATAGCCAAGATCGATTTATTGTGATTTTAAATATGAAACTGTAGATTATGTTCAGTATTTTTGGTAAGGTCTTACCGTGCTAGAAATGAAAAATAATTTTATATTAAATAGTTCAGGGATTTGTCTTATTATGCCTTACTTTTTTTCTTAAAAAATGTTGAAAGTGCCAAAGGGAGCAGCGACCTCCGTTGGAAAAACTTGGGCTGTGAAACAGTGCCTCACAGCCTAAAGACTAAAAACCTAGGCGTTTTTGATATGGCACATCGGCAGCTCACTTAGATCTAGTACGTTTTTGGCGCGGTTACGACAATCAGTAATTCCATCGGTAAGCAATGCACAATGCCCCGCAATGCCCCAATCATTGCAAGACATATCGTCACGTTAAGTGGGCCAAGGTGTCATGTATATTTTATTACTATACAAAAGTAGTATGAATATATTCTGCGGGTATTGTTGTACCTACTACGGGGTGTTCTGCGAGCTGTTGTTGACGGTCTTGTCCTCTCGCGCGTGAGATACTGTATTTCTGTTTATGGCGGCGGAACCTCAAAGAATGATGCGAGGCTTCTGAACATTATCAACTTTGCGACGAGAGTGATCACTGGCTTAAGAAAATACGACCACATTTCTCACGCGCGAGAGGACCTCAGACTTCTCTCCCCCTTACAAATGTATGAGGTGTCGACTTTGACGGTAGCCCATAAGGCGATCACCAATGGCGAGCCTGTGGACATCTCTACTCTGTTCACTACGTTTCGTGACTCGCGCCAGCAGTCCGAGCGCAGTACGCGTCAGGATCGCCTTTTGAGGCCTCCTGCTATGCGAACGGCCGCCGGGCAGCGATCGTTTTTATATCGCGCAACATCACTTTTAAATGAACTGCCTGTGAGTATCGTTGAGCTGGACCCCATTTCTTTCAAACGTGCCGTGAAGATGGTTAAGTGTAATAGGGATATGTAGTGGGAGGGGGAGGGGGCATAGGAGTGCAAGCTTTATGATGTGCACGTGTGCCTGATGTTTGCCTGTTTTACCCATTCCGCCTTTTACCTGTTTTTATATTGTGACTATCGGCACAGAATAGCCACGCCGGTGTATGTGGAGTGCTGGCAAAAGTCAATACAATACTAAAGTTATAAGTCCATATACGAGTGCCTCACCTGAATTTTAACCCAAGCGCCGCCACTGGTACCCATGTCGAAAAGGTAAGTTCATTTTGAAGCATTGGTAATGTCAATAATTCACGCAACTGTGAATTGACTACCGCAAAAAGTAAAACCGGCTAACTTAGCCATTTTCGAAGATATCGTGCTAAAACTCTTGACAGTGGGTCATCGGTATGTGTTCAATCATATGTGATCCGTTTCTTATTTTTACTTGAGAACAAATGTAAGTTTTGAAGACCATCACAGTAGCAAATGCATCGAAAGATGAATAGTAGTGGGCAAAATATCCTGAATTTGTCGTGCTGCATCGAAAGTAGTGTTGATGAGAAAAGGGGTTTTTATTCCAGATTATTGTGGGTGCAGAATACATTGTCTGCACCCACTGGAGAATCATTGTTGGTGCTACTGAACCTACTGCACCCAGGCCAGGCCATGGTTCCTACACTTATGGGCCCATCGATAACGCTTCGGCGATACCTATCGCATAGAGGCTGCAATGTGGTCCTTAGAGTACAGTGTCAGACCCTCAGAGGCCGGCGTTGGACACAAGGGTCAGCGAAGTGCCTCAAAGGCCCAGATGGGGCCCCAGAGGCTGATGTGAGCCCTCAGAGGCAAGTGCGTGACGCCCAAAGGTAAGTCTTGGGCCCCCATAGAACATAATAGGGCCATCAGTGGCCAGTGTAGAGACCTCATTGCCCAGTTGGGGGCATATAGAGGCCAGTTTGGGGCACCTCAGAGGCTAGTGTGGGGCCTCAGATGTCTGTATGAGGCCCTTAAAGACCGGTATGGGTCCTCAAAAGCCGGCATCGATCCTTCAGAAGCCAGTACGGGGCCCTCAGAGGCACATAGGGTCAGTTTGGGTCCCAGAGACAGACATGGGACCATCAGAGGCCGGTGTGGAACCTTAAGAGGCCGGTTTTTAATTGGGCCCTTAAAGGCCAGTTTAGGGATCTCAGAGACCAGTACAGGGCCTGCAAAGGGCAGTTTGAGACCATCAGAGACCGACTTGGGCACTCAGATGCTAATGTGGGTCCTTACAGGCCAGCATGGGGCCCTCAGAGGTTAGCGTGGGGCCCTAAAAGACCGGCATGGGTCGGCGTTGGACCCCAAAGGCCAGCCTCAAAGGCCAAACATGGGCCCTCAAAGGTGATGCGGGACCTAAGAGGCCGGCATCGGGCGTTCAGAATCCAGTGCGGGGCCCTCAGAGGCTAATGTGCGCCCTTACAGCCCAGCATGGGCCCTCAGAGGTCCGAATGGGGCCCTGAAAGACTGGCATGGGCCGGCGTTGAACCCCAGAGGCCAGCAGAGGGCCCTCAAAGGCCAAGATGGGCCCTCAGAGGCCGATGCGGGCCCTTAGAGGCAGGCATCGGGTCTTCAAAATCCAGTGCGGGGCCCATAGAGGCTAATAACTATGTGTCAAGCCAGCATAGGGCCCTCAGAGGTCAGTGTGGGGCCCTAAAAGACCGGCATGGGCTGGCGTTGGACCCCAGAGGCCAGCGGAGGGCCCTTAAAGGCCAAGATGGGCCCTCAGAGGCCGATGCGGGCCCTTGGAGGCTGACATTGGGTCTTCAGAATCCAGTGCGGGGGGCCTCAGATGCTAATGTGGGTCCTTACAGGCTAGCATGGGGCCCTTAGAGGTCAGTGTGTGGCCCTAAAAGACCGGCATAGGCCGGCGTTGGACCCCAGAGACCAGCTGAGGGCCCTCAAAGACCAAGAGGGGCCCTCATATGTCGATCCGGGCTCTTAGTGGCCGATATCGGGTCTTCAGAATACAGTGCGGGGCCCTCAGAGGCAATTAAAGGCTAATCTAGAGACAGAAATGAGGCCACCATAGCCTGTGTGAGGCCCTCAGCCGCCGGTTGGGCCCCTGAGACCGGTTTAAGGGCCCGCAAAGGCCAGTGGAGGGCCCTAAGAGGTCAACGTGGGTCCTCAGCGGTCAATGTGGGCGCTTGACCGCCACTGAAGGGCCCTCAGAGGTCAGTGTAGGACCCTCAAACACCGGTATGGGAGCTGTTAAGAGCTGGCGTGGGTTTCTCGAGCCTCGTGACAATCGAATACGGGCCAGGGCCCCATACGCCCATGGGGGCCCATCGGTTGTTTGGGGGGGGCAAATGATATGATGGCCCCCTGATTTGCCTTTTGGGGGGGGCATGGCCCTGATGCCCCCCCCCCTGCGACCGCCACTGGATGTGGGCACGCGTTTCATGATTGAAAAATATGCCTACTGCCGCGTAACTTCTTCGTTTTTTCCCAAACAAATAGTAATATAGATTCTCCCTCGTTAATGAAACTTAAGTGGCCGAAATCCAACGAGGAACGCAGATTTTGGGGTAGTTGGGTATTAGCGACCAGACTCAAGCAAAGGTTTGTGGCGACGCCCAGGAAAAGTGTCCCTAGAAGTTCTGAAACCGTGGTGACGCCGCTGGTCGTGAGGGGCCTTGGAGCCAATAATGGGGCCCACAGAGGCCGTCGTGAGGGCTCTCAGAGTCAGATGCCGCCCAAAAAGACCGGCATGGGGGGAGCACCCGACCGTACTGGACTCTCAATAGTCCCAGATCGACATTTTTTTCTCATCACAAGTATGTAATAAATGATTTGACGGGTTGCTTGAAGGACAGCCTACAGATTTAGGGAGGGGGCGTCTTTCCCCATCAGGGTAGGGGGCATCTTTCCCCAAGGTACCGAAGTATCATTATATCAGTACAATTTGTTAGCCATAAAGCTACACCCTGAAACAAACTGTTCGGGACACAGTACACGCATGTTAATGTATCACGACCATAGCAAGGGATCTAAAAATTATTTACCTGCTTTGATATTTACAATGTTTTGACACCAAAATATTGTTTGAAAGCAGCAAATAAAAAACATGCAATCACCAGCCAGCCATTGCCCAACTGAGCTTCGCAAATTTGTGTGCAGTTAACAAGACAGGCTTCCGCTTTACGCTAAGACCGTTAATTTCCAGGTTCGATTATTTGTTTCGCCGCTAGAGGTGATGGGGCGTCTTTCCCACCCTGGGCATCTTACCCCACTCTCCCCTACTAAATAGCTTCGAGAACTTTTCAGTTTGCTAATGGCAGCGCTGACACCTCATCGCGGCTCACAGCTGATGGCAGGGATATCATCTGATGCAGTCCTAGAAAGTGCTTTTGAGTCCTGAGTGCTTTTGATGCTGGAGGCCACTTCACTGACATAATAGCTATACTCTGTTTCGTTCCAAGCTTGCGGCCGAAGTGCCTAGCTGAAAGCAGTGCGTGATTCAGGGCCTCCTCTAAGGAATTTTCACTGGGAGGGGGGGGGGGCAGAGGCTCAGAAGCCAAACCTAGAGTACCCCCAAATCCGGTTTTTTCATCGGACTTAGGCCACTTATTTTTCGTCACAGCCCTGATGCCATGATTTTTATTTTTATTTTGAAAAAAAAATAAAGATACAGTAGGCCACCTGGCACTTGACCCTATACCGGTGGATCCAGACCGGCACGGGCAGGGTGACATTTGGGGTAAATATCCCCCGCAGCGTCCGAAAACGACGAAAATTTCTGGCATTCCGAAAATGAAACAAAATGCCTTTATTAAAACGTATTAAACGGCTCAGCAGTGCGTAAGGAATCTAAGCGACCGCAGAAAGTGTGAGGGCTTAGGTATTGATTTCCCAAACGCTAGAAACCAACAGCTACCTGCATGAAAACAGCTCACCCTCCTAATGTCGGCGCTTGCCTAAAAAAGCTACTTGCCTGAAAATGACTCAAGAAACAGGCCACAGATCAATGAGAATGAGGGTCAGGGAACAGGGTAATTACATTTTCAGGAAATGTGTAGAATTGAAGAAATCACGAGAAAAACTACTAAATTTTTTGCCACGCTGGGCAACTTTTTATGTGAGTTATTTGCAAAAAAACTAGGGGTGGGGTCTATCATACCCCTCAATAAGTGAGAGGGCTTATCGCTGCTAGTCCCAAACACTGGGAGAAAACTTTTACGTGCTAAAGCTCAGCCGCACTCTTATTTGACCGTAGAAAAATTTCCTCTTCAAGAATAAACCGTCTCCCCCCAAAAAAAAAACAACATAATACTTCTCCGTGTTGAACCGTAAGCGCTTGATTGATTGAGACTATACAGGGCTACCGTTCGGGCTGTTTCCTTCTCAAAGTGATGCCGCGTTCGGGCTTCAGTCAGCGTTCGATTATAAAATCTGCAATGTCTGACCTCATTCCGCGGCTCATCCTAGGCGGATCTGTAAAAAAACCTGTAGATAAGAAAGCAACGATATAAGAAAACTAAAATTAGTAACGTGGTGATCGTGGAGATAGTCTGGATTGTTTGTTGAGTAAGCTTATAGTGAAATTTCCTCGTTTTTCTAAGTGATTTGCTTAACTGCGTACCCCCCCCCAGTGACGCGATTTCAGCTCCACTGGGGGGGGGCAGCAGCCCCCCCCCCCAGTTAACATGTTAGAGGAGGCCCTGGCGTGATTTCTGTATATGCAGCTCTTACATTCAAAGACGCAAAATATTGAACGGAGGAGCAAAATGCCAAAGGAAATCCGACCGCAAGCTTGGCATGGAACATAGTATAAAAAATCATAGCATCGCAAAAACTGTGTGTGCAGGGGGGTGACACCCCCGGTTTTCAAAAGTGGGGAGGTCGCGACCCCAACGACCCCGTTGGCAACGCCCGTACACTTTGGCCTAAGGCTAGTGACAGAAATAAGTTGCAAACCTTGCCGACCCGACCCGCTCGCCCTTACCTTGGCCGGCGTCTGTCGCAGCAACGCCAGAGCCTTGTTGTGTGAGACGTCTTGGAAGTTTTCGCTATTTACTTCGAGCAGCTGGTCACCGGGCTTCAAGCGACCATCCTTGGAGGCGGCGCTGTCGGGGTACACCTCATGGATGATAATGGCTCCCTGCAGCGGGGATGGGGGAGGAGAGTCGCGTCATTCGGCCGTTCAGTTCAGTTCAGTTCATTGTATTTTTTCCATATGTAAACAAGAACAACGAACAAAACAATAGAGGATTGGCGCAAAAGCAAAAAGCTTAAATCAAAGGCGCCTCTCCAATTAAGTTAAACAAAGAACACATGACCAAACCAAAGTATCAGAAAGCGTCGACCCCGCCCGAAACCCGCCGAGCCAAAAAAGCAGACAGTACCCGGCCCCAGGCGACGGACGACTCCAATCGGGCCAGCTTGCGTCATAGTGTCATGTTTTGTGTTTTGTAATGTAGTGTAGTGTTATGTAAGCAGTGTGTTGCATTAATATCAATGGTACTTAAATGCACTAACTAAACAGTTATGTTGTATTGGTAAACCGATTTGTCTCTACAATAAATGTCTGAAGGTGATGGGTGATTTGTGTGCCTTGATGCTTGTTTAAGTCTTTTGCAAAGAGAAGGGTATCAAGTTTTAATTTTGCTGAGAAATTGTCAAAATTTGGAGTGATGATTCGAACTGCATTTATAAGTTTTACTCTTTGTGTATGGTAAAGTGGGCACCAGAGTATGAAGTGAGTTGTGTTCTCATCGTGATAACCGCAAGCACATACTGGGCTGGGTGTGTTGGGGTGCTGTATATTGAACAGGTGTGCCTTGAGAGTCGTCATGCCCACTCTCAATCGTGTGTGTAGTGTGTTACGCGTTTTGTTGCCGAAAGAAAAGAAAGTGGGTGGCTCTGGTGCCCCAAATCGCTGCCAGACTTGACGAGCAAAAGCGGAGCGGGATGAGGTGTTACGCAATGTGTCTGGGAGAGTATTCCAGAGTCTTATTGTCGAAGGGAAAAAGGCTCTATAGAAAGAAGTGAGATTGGTAGGGGGGAAAGTAAGAGATTGAGCATTGCGAAGTCTAAGTCCCGTGGCGTCTTGTCTGGTTTCTGTCAATATGTCTTTAATGTATGAAGGGAGAGGAGGATGATTGAAGTAAAGTCTGTGAAAGAATAGAAGCTTATGAATTAATCGTCTTGTCTCAAGTCGTTCCCATCCTAGTTCGGTAAGTAATGCGGTAGTTGGTGTTCGATAAAGCGTCCCTGTTACAAGTCTGGCACAGCGGTTCTGAAGCGTCTGGAGTCGGATGGCGTCAGTTGATGTCAAATGTCCGTCGTAAACAATATCACAATAGTCGAAATGAGGTGTTATATAGGTAGAGTAAATGTTGTTCAAGACTGGTCTAGGAAGAAGCTTAGCCACGGGATATATCGGTCCTAGGAGAATGTTAATTGTCCGAATGACGTTATTGATGTGTGCGCGAAAGTGAAGGTCCGTCGAGAGTGTCAGTCCGAGATGTTTATGACTTGTCACGGTCGGTATGTCCTGCCCGTCAAATGTGAGTGCTGGAGGACAGCTGTCTCGTCGGTTTGTAAATGTCTGTTGTAGTGTCTTTTTAGCGTTGAAGGTGATGGCCCAGTCAGTCCCATATCGTTTAATCTCGTCCAGGTCGTTCTGCAAGGAGCGTCTATGATCCTGACTGTCGTGGGGATGGGAAGAGTAAAGTGAAGTGTCGTCAGCGTAAAAGAGAGCGTCATTTTTGGTCTTGTTTGATAGATCGTTGAGGTAAATTAAGGCCAGAAGAGGTCCAAGCACCGAGCCCTGGGGGCAACCGGATAGTATTTTTTGGGATGATGATAGACTGTTTCCAACACGAACAACCTGTTCGCGATCTGTAAGGTAAGAGTTAAGCCAGGCTAGCAGAGAACCGGAAATATTGCACTCGATTTTGCATTTTAAAAGGAGTCCATCATGCCAAATTTTATCAAAATATTTCGAGATGTCAAGATAGATAGCTGTAAAGTTTTGACTTTTGTTTAGAGCAGAGTATAGCTGGTGAGTTAGATACAAGAGCTGAATTTGTGTGCTATGGCCCGGACGATATCCACTTTGTTTTTCTGAAAGTAAGTTGTTTCCATTCAAATGAGAATATATCTTGGAAAAAACGATTTTTTCGAGAATTTTAGAGAGATTGGGAAGAAGACTAATAGGACGATAGTTTGTTGGATCTGAGCTAGATCCCTTTTGCTTGAAGATTGGAGTGACACAGGCTTTTTTCCAAAGTGAGGGGAACCTTCCTAGTTGAAGTGATTTGTTAAAGAGTTTGGACAGAGGTTCAGCAAGTAAAAGTGCACACATTTTTAATAATTTGTTAGGAATTTTGTCCGGGCCTGTTGCCTTGTTGATGTCTAAGGAATTTAGAATTTTGAGAACTTCGGGCTCGGTGACTTGGACATCCGTTAGCGGAGGAATAGGGGGAACAGGAATAGGGATTTCAGGCATTTGCAAGTTGTGTGTGTCTAGTCGAGTCTGGGATGCAAAGTGGTCATTTAAGATTGTCGCTTTGTCAAAGTCGTCTGAGATTGGTATGCCGTCTTGATTTATAAGCGGTGGCATGCTACGATGAGTCCTTTTTCCGATAATACTGTTTAAAATTTTGTAATATGATCGTGGGTCCTTTTTATGGTCAAGAAGCTTGTCAATTTGGTTTTGTATGTGTCTATTTTTAAGTCTTTGGTTTGTCTCTGTGGTCTTGTTTCGCTGTCGTCTCCATCGTTCCCAGTCATCGTCCGTGTTACGTCTTTTTGCTATGTTGAAAAGCCTATTCCGCTTGCGTATTTCTCGTTTAAGTTCAATGGTAAGCCATGGTTTGTCGTGAGATTTTATTGTAATTTTCCGACTTGGAATGGCTGCTTTGGCTGCAGTTAATAGAGCGTCAGTCAAGTTATATGCTGCGTCGTCCAAGTCACAGTCCAAAAGTCTGTCCCAGTCAGTGTCCATCAAAAGTCGTGTCAGTTTGTCTGCGTCCATATGTCTGTAGTCCCATAGTTTAATGGAATATGTTACGCTGGAGGGGCGACTTATGTTAAGACAGGCAAATATTGGTAAATGATCAATTTTTGAAAAAGGAGGAAGTGTACCACTGTCAAGGACCATTTCTGGGTTTGATACTATAAGAAGATCGCGTAAATTGGTAACACTGGTGTCTGCATAACGTGTGGGTTGATTAATGAGCTGCTTGAGGTTGAGTGAATAAAGTTCATCCTGTAGGGTAATTTCAAATGGTGTTACGGGGCTATGGTTAAATAAGTCTGAGTTGAGATATGTGTTTCCAGCATTAAAATCTCCCAAAATAACAATATTGTCTGGTGAGTGGACTTGAGCTAGGGTTATGGATTCGTTTAAGTTTTCTAAGAAATTAGTATGCTGTGGTGCGGTCATATTCGGAGGAAGGTATACTGTGCACACTATTACACTAAATTTACCTAATTTTATCAGACACCAAATCCATTCATAGTCGTGATGTTCGAGATGAAAGAGTCGTTTAACCGGAATATTACTGCGAACGTACATAGCCACCCCTCCCCCATTTCTATTCCTATGTTTAGTTAATGGGTCATGAAAGTTGTCAAGGGTGTAAAGAGAAGGGTGTACTGTGTCGTCAAGCTTTGTCTCAGAAAGTCCCAGTATGTCGATCTCGTGAAGAGAGGAAAAGTAGGATAGCTCGTCAAGTCGGCAGCGAGATGTGATGGAATTTATATTTACGTGTGATACGATGATGTGGTTGTTGTGGCTTCCGCTTGAAGATCTAGAATGTGTTGACGTGTCTGGTGTAGACGCCGCCGACCCAACTGAAGCAGCCCGGCACCCGGGACCTGAAGAAAGTGAAATGACGCTCAGCAGATGTCGGTGGATTGAACTTATTGAACCGTCTTATTGAACACCGCTCATACTCATACTCATACTTGTATTGAGATAATCCATGGCTAATGATGGCTATTACCATCTCTTGTCAAGTCTTAAAAACATGTAAAACATAAAAACACATATCCAAGCACACTCGAGTGAGCATACACACTCACAAACGCACACACCCACATGTATGCCCGGACACTCTGTTCGTCAGTCTGGAGGTAAATGGCTAAGATGACGCTTGAGGTGGAGACCGAACGGCGGCACCGGCAGCTGGACAAGGTCGCGCGGCAGATCGTTATATAACGCTGACCCTCGGCAGGTAAAGCGGCGGCGGCCCATCTCAGTCCTAGACCGGGGCACTGACAGTAGATTGTCCTGCCGCGTAGTACGCTCACGCGCGGCAGGTGTTGCCGAGCGCGCCTCAGTTACAGTGGCCAGTCCAGCTGCCAGCTGCTCGGGCTCGCCAGAGCGCCGCGCACTTTATGATGTGTGCATAAGGTGTGGTAGGAGGCCATGCTCTCCGCGCTGAGCCAGCACAGTCTTTTGAGGAAATCTGAAACATGGTCGTATTTTCTACGGCCATAAAGCATTTTAGCGGGATAGTTAATAACTTTTTGAATCCGAGAATTGTTACTCTTTGTGCAATTTCCATAAACCGAGATGCAGTGCCGTAACTGAGAGATGACCAGGGCATAGATCAGCGCGGAGAGCACAGCCATGGGCAGGTGCCCCCACAGATGCGACAGACCAGTCAAAGCTCCAAAGCAGCGGCTAGTAATGATGGAGACATGGCGATCCCAGCTCAATGAAGGATCGAAATACAAACCCTAAGTTTTTTGCCTCGGGTTGGGGTCTCAGAACGTGTTCGCGATAGGTAACTGTGACGTTGTTTAAAGTACGCAGATTTTGTGGGCTTCCCAACAGCATCAATTGTGTTTTGGCGGCATTCACTTTGAGCCCATGGCTCTAAACCAGGTGTCAAGAGAAGAAAGAGCATTTTCCATGCGGAGAAAGACTTGATTGATTTCAGATTTTTTTGCCGCTGACAAGAATTTGGGTGTCGTCCGCATATTGGATAACTGTAGCATCTCCAGCAAGATTCCAGGCTGAGATCGTTCGCAAAAATGCAGTAGAGCAAAGGACCGAGAGATGATCCCTGAAACACGCCTATGCTGTTGGGCAGCGGGGTGGGGGTCTGAACTCTGCCCCGGGCGTCAGTGAAGCTGACGCTCTGGGTGTGGTTTGATAAATAAGCCGAGAACCAAGAAGTATCAATGCCATGAAGATATAATTTTGAGAGGAGTTTTGAGTGGTCTATCACATCAAAGCACTTGGTCAAATCCAGCAGGCAGCAGGCTGCACACGGCCCCGGCCGGCAGATCGCCAGGGACTAGGGGAAGCCGGGGGAAGCCCGGGCGCGGGGGAAGCCCGGCCACCCCGTTTCCGGCTAAATTATTCACAATAAAATGCTCAACTGTTTGTCCTTTCAGCGTGGCAGCTAAGGTAACGCCAGCAAAAAAAGTTAAGGCTAACAAAAAATGCATATTGTTAAAGTTATAGAGCAAAAATGATATTTTTATTTTAAGGGTTTTTAGCTAAAAAGTAAGATATGTTGCACTGTTAGTGTTATACCATAAAGTCCTAATATTTATACGAATGTTATATAAGGACCGTTTAAGTGTTTGTAGTGAGAGGTGACGAGGCAGGCTTTCTTAAGTATGACATTTTTTTCGAACATCGCTGTTCTAAAATAAAAATTAGCACATTGGGGTAACCCCGGGCGAGTGGCCAAGCTTACCCCCAACCGAGAGCAATGCCACTAAACCACTGTTTTCCATGAGATAATAGGTACTGAGCAGGTTTGGTTTACACCTAGATCAAAGATAAATTTCGAAAATAACCATGTTATCATAGACAAAGCCAGTCATGCCACTTAAGGTCAACTAGGGTCAAACTACGTTTTTGCAGATAACGCGACAGACAATGAAGCTAGAGCTTCAAAAATGGTGTCGTTGTGTTCTTCTTCATCAGCCGAATCGAATGATATGCAATATGATGCATTAAGGTAAAAAGAAAAATAAATTTTGAGGAATTTTGAAATACACATTTTTTGTCAATTTTGCTTTTTTTCATCGACCTATACTGTATATGTGGTAGACGATAGCTAAAATACCAGTAGTGACATAAACTCTAAGATGTCCAGAGCTAATCAGTACCTTAATGTTTCACTTTCCGTTAATATTTGGAAGACACATAATGGTTTCATCGACTCGTTGTAAAGCGCTGGGGAGGTGGCCGGCGTTACCCCTATGCCGGGCTTACCCCAGAAAAATCAACACTTTTTTAAAACTCGATTTTCTCAAACTTATACTTATTCCACGAAACCGAATATTTGGGAAGACACGACCAATGAACTTAGCTAGCTAACAGGATATCAACATTTTATACAGCACGTATGGTATGTAACAAAAATGAAAAAGAGCTTGCTATGCCGGGCTTCCCCGGCTTCCCCCTAAAAACAAAATAATAACTTCAAAAACCGGTCCCTTAGCTCAGTTGTTAGAGCGTTGGACTCCGTGTGGAGAGAGCACGGGGCACATGTCCCGGTTAAAAAAGGGTTCGAAGCGCGACGGGCGCTCGATGTTTTTTAACCCTCGCATGTGTAGGGGGGTCGGATGGACCCCCCCCCATGGTTTTTCGCGATAACTCGCGTAAAAAGCGGCCGATCGCGACGAAACTTTCAGTACCCTCGCATTGATCAATTTTACACCTACCCTGAAAATTTCATGACCCTGACCCAAATGACCTTTGACCTGTGACCTCTTTTCCGAGACCATGTTTGGCCGAAATCGCGATTTGGCGTACGTCGGCTCGCATTAGCTGCGTGTTTGCAAGCTTTTCGTGGTTTCAAACGTTCAAACATGTGATTTGATGTTGCTCCCATGCATTAGGGTGGGTGTCAAGGTCACCTGAAGGTCAGGTCAGGTCATTGACCTTTGGTGACCTCGGGTGACCTCGGTTCACTTTTTCGAGTTTTACATGTTACTAGGCTAGTTTTTGGAGCTGAATTCGAATTTAGCAACCATTTGAACATTTACGAAGTAGTTTTGGTGCCTTCGTAACATGTTACGAAGCTGTCAGAGGCGGTTGACACGTACTACGAATACCCGTCACGACGCCTACTGGTTGACCTGACCTGACCTGACCCGACTTGGTCTAAATGCTTAAAGACATCATCTGTGATCAAAACTAACACGATATTCGTGATCAGCACCCCGAAAAACCCCTTAGCAGCCACACTTAACGACTTTCTAATAGGTCCCGATTTTCCCGACTTTGGGTCATTGACCTGACCTGGAAGGTCAACTAATGACCTGGGACCTTAAAATTGGGTATCATCGGCTTCCTCTCGTCACGGGCAACACGCTCGTTTTTTCCGCGAAGCTCTAGCTCGATCAGGGGCCAAACGGCAAGGGGGGGGTCCAACCGACCCCCCCCCCCCCCCTACACATTAGAAGAGCTGGAAAACGCCGCACACATGCGAGGGTTAACCCGCGCCGGGCCGGTGCTCTGAGTTTCCGCGCCGTGCCGGGGGGTGTCTGAACACCCCCCCCCTTCTAACTCGGCTCCTGGGTCATGTAGTGACACGCGGTAAGCGGCAATCGAAAGAACGTCCAAAATAAGGACGAAAACACTTCGGTCATTTTTTTTGGGTCAGGTCAAAGGTCAGCTCACCAGAGGTCACCAAAGGTAAAATGGACTATTTCAACATTTTGGAAACTGCCAACGGCTATCTCGGAAACCGATAGAGCTACAGCGCCGCAGAAAAGCGCATTCGATAGCCCTTTTACAGCCCTTTCTGAGTAATGTTCTCAGATTTGGCCTCAGGTCAATGGTTTAGCCTCCAGAGGGCAAAAACTCCAAAAATAGCCGTTTTAACGAAAAGCGTTTTTTTCGGCAACAACTTTTGACTCAAAAGAGCCATGACATTACTTTTGCCAGCATCGTGTTCCTCTCGTCGAGACGTGTCGAATGAACTATAATTTGACCTTGAAAGGTCAACTTGAAAATTTGACCTCAGGTTAAGGTCATGACCTGGCCGAAAAAGGTCATGTTGCATATCAGTCGATCCGCAACGTCGAGCCGAACACATCTAAGGCATTTTCAGCGCTCTAGAACGCCTCTATCAGAAGTTATTAGCGAAAAACTGTTAGATTCTGTTCGTGACCTGAGATGACCTCGGGGACATAAAGGTCACAGTTGCCATTTTCCGGTTCAGTGTGTCAATCTTACCTACATCTCGAATCTCGATATTTGAGAGTGTCTAGAATAGCGTTTGTGCAAAAGAGACGCTTTTTAATTTTATCCCATTGACTTATAATGGAGAGGCCGCAAAATTGACCTGACCTTAGGTCACCGATGTCAAAATTCCGAGATATAATTTATAGATAATGTTGCTCTAATCAATCGCTGAAGGTTTCAAGGCAATCGATCAATCGTTGTAGATATGACAAGCATGCTTATTTTTCTGAGGTGAGCTCACTTGGCGTGACCTGGTGACCTGACCTAGGGCGACCTAGGGCTAAAATTTTCACAACATGTGCGGAAAAGATGCACAAACAGGTGCGCCAAAAACGGCGGCGCTCCGCACCGCCGTTTTTGAGATATCTGCGAAAAACCTCAGGGGGTGTTCAAACACCCCCGGCCCGGCGCGGGTTAACCTCTTGGCGGGTATGGTTGCAGTTTTTTGGCAGGCCGTCGTCAGCCGAAGTCAGTGAAGGGGACTGGCCGTACGCGGCTATGGTAAGCTAACCTTCCGACTCTTCATTCTTTATTGGACCAGGACTTGTGCGATCGGAAGCAGGGGCGTAGCCAAGGAGATCATGCCCCCCTTCTCTTGAGCACCGAAGGCGCGAATGCGATGGGGCCCTTTAGGCCCCGGAATATTTTTTTTTTCAAACACTGGATAAAACGTCTTTTACTCAAAAGAAACTTGATATCGAAGTTTCATTTGTCTGTGTCCCTGGCTACCCGAGGTGACCCTGATGACCCAATGGGCCCCTGCAGTCATCCGAGGGCCCTGGTTTCCTGGGGCCCCGGCCCTGATCGCGTAGCGCCCCTGGTCACCTAAGGGGCCTTGGTCGCCTGGGGCCTGGTCGCCTGGACCCGGCCCTGGTCACCTGAAAGAACGCTTGTCACCTGCAGTGGCATAGCCATGAGGTGGCCAAAGGGACCATGGTTCCTCCTGGAAGCCAAGGGGCCCCTATTCCATAGGGGCCCCTGGCTGACACCCATAGGCGGCGGAACGGGGGGGGGGCACCGGGGCACCGTGCCCCCTTGAATTCTGCAAGGGGGGCACCAATAGCAACGTGCCCCCCTTAAATTTGATGTATTAGTACCAGGGGCGGATTCGGGAAAACTCCAAGGGAGGGTCATGAATCGAAGTGGTGCCCCTACCTATACCCAAAATTAAAACCTCAACGGATTTCGGCCACTTAATTTTGGTGGTGCCCTATTTTCAGTTTTTTATTTTCTTTATTTTTGGTTAGTCGTGTGATGACTGGTGCCCCTGCTAGGCCGCTGGTGCCCCTGGAAAGACTGTGGTACTACCTACCTACTCTGCCCCCTGACAAGCCTACGGTGGGCCCTGCACATGACTTAGGTGCCCATGGGCCCTGACAGGCCCGTGGTGCCCCTGACAGGCCTGTGGTATCCTTGCTAGGCCTGTGGCGTCCCTGGGCCTTGGCAGGTCTGTGGTGCCCCTGGCGAGCATGTGGTGCCCCTGTTAGAACGCAGGTGCCCTTGACAGGTTTGTGGTGCCCCTGACAATCCTAAAGTGCCAACGACAGGCTTGTGGTGCCCTTGACAGGCCTATGGTGCCCTTGCGAGGCCGGTGGTTCCCCTGCGAAGCCGATAGTGCCCCTGGCAGGCCTCTGGTGCCCCTGGCAGGTCTGTGGTGCCCCTGGAAGACCTGTAGTGCTTTTGCTAGGCCGATGGTGCTCCTGACAGGCCTGTGGTGCCATTGACAGGCCCGTGGTGCCCCTGCTAGGCCTGTGGTGCCCCTGTCGGCTGCCAGGCCTGTGGTGCTCCTGGCAGGCATGTTGTGACCCCAGGCCCAAAGTCATGACCCATGTGACCTCCCCCTGGGATTCGCCACTGATTAGTACTGCGAAGGCTTCTTGGTAATTTGATACATGTAGGAATAATGGAATTTATCAAACGAGAATAAGGAAGAGACAAACACATAGGTACTTGAGGATCAGCTTAACCCTCGCCCTGACAGGGGGGGGGGGGGGGGTCGATGCGACCCCCCCCCCCCTAAGGTTCAGCTTAACCCTCGCCCTGGCAGGGGGGGGGGTCGATGCGACCCCCCTAAGGTTTTTCGAAGATAGCGTAAAAACGGCGGCATGGGGCAACCTTTTTACATATGACCTGAAAATTTCAGGTCCGGGTGGCCTTGGGTCAGGTCACCAGGTCAGAAAAACCGGTACAAGGTCATGGTAAATTTCCATTTTCTTTTTGCACCTGTCCAACTCACAGTTTTGGACTGATTTCCTTCAAACTTTCAGGATGTGCTAAGTTCACCGAGTTGTATAACATATAGTTCGAGTTTTATGAGGTCACTGACCTGAGGTCAGTTAGAGGTCATTTCGTCGTAATGTTAAGCCTATGGGAAAATACTAAATTCGGAAAATACTGGAGATATCCGCTTCGTTCTATCACTTTTGTGCTTTGAAACCACAGTACTTAACAACAGGTCACTTGGTGCTTCCTTGTTTGGTGTACTTATCCATGGGTCAGGTCAAATGAGGTCAACTGAGGTCAAATGACGTTTTTGCCAATAACTTGGCACATAATGACGCTAGAGCTTAAAAAATGGTAACTATCATTGTGTTCCTGGTGATCAGCCGAATCGAATGATATGCGATATGATGCAATTTGGTTAACTTGAACTTAATTAATTAATTAAAGTTTACTTAAAATTTAAGAAAAACTTTAAGTACACTTAAGCAAGCTAAAAAGTATATCATTCGACGCGCCTTGCCGTGCTGAGGTCACGGGTGCTTTTCTTTTTGCCCTATCTTAATTAGATCAAAAGTTATAAGCGAAAAACTTTTGACCTGTTTTAAGCGAAATTTTTAAATTTATACCCCCCAAAACCCCCTTAAATATTGACCTACAGCAACCAAATTTGCACAGGGGCGAGAACTCCAGGGGGCCCACTTACCTACCAAATTTGGTGTTTCTAGGTGCCATAGGAGCCAATCGCGAGGGGGGTCGCATCGACCCCCCCCCCCCCCGCCAGGCCGTTATGAAAAATGCCCTGCCAGGGCGAGGGTTAAAGTTAACCACACATACGGGGGTAACTGCCATTTTTGTTTAGTAAAAAAAAATAATAATAATAAATCATCGTGTCAGGGCTGTGACGAAAAATAAGTGGCCTAAAATCCGATGAGAAAACAGGATTTGGGGGTACCCTAGGTTTGGCTCCTTGAGCTGGTGCCCCCCTTGTCTCAAATTGTTCCGCCGCCTATGCTGACACCGTTAGGCGGCACGGCCGGCCATCGATAGCAGCGCCTCTAGCGGACACTGTACGAAACTCCCTGAAGGTCACACAATTTAAAATCGTCTTTTTTATACACAAGCTCATCTCATTTAATTTTTATTTTTCATCATTTTCTGTTTCCCTAAATGCAACATCAAAGCCAAATATATCTCATTTATCAATATTTGAATAGTTTGGGCGCGAGCATCAGGAACTATTCATTAGACATTTTTTCAAGTTAACTGTTTTTCATTTGTAAATAAATACGAGAAGTTTATCTGAGTATATTTGGGAAGGAATTGCAGTAAAAATCAGGGTTTCGGAGTCGGAGTCGGAGTCAGTCACCCGGAGTCGTGGCAAGCAGCCAGGAGTCGGAGTCGGAGTCGGTCCAGCTGCCTCGACTCCGACTCCGGAAAGTTAACTGAAGTCTAAATTCCGTGCTATCACTTTCAGTTGTTTTTAACCAGTGTCCAGCGGCCCCACGGCAAAATTCGCTTCCGGTGATCACAAATAAGCCTATCCCGTAGCTCAGTTGGTAGAGCACCGGACTCCCGGTAGTGAGAGCCCGGGTTCGAGTCGCTCCGGCGCTCGATATTTGAGACTCCTGACGGGGATGGTCTGCGGTTGGTGGGAGCAGCCGCAGCCAGTTGAAGTCAGTTGAGTGGGACAGGCCGTGTCCGGCTTTGAAGGGCACGTTAAACTTTGGCATCTAAATTCTCCCGTTACCCGGAATTGCGCGATCCGGTGGTAGGAGTCGGGGTCTACGCAACAAGCTCTGCTTAAAGGAAAAGGGCCACCTTCGTGAAATATGAAGATATCGTTGTTTTTCATTTTGACATTATTATTTTTCATTTTCTTTTTAAAACTGGTGCCAGAAGTGCACAATTCGCGAAAAAGTATTTAAAACTATTTAACATATTGGTACTATGTTGATACTCTCTACGGCACCTACTGTATGATGGCATAGCGATGACGTCACACTCAAGCCAATCAGCGTTCAGAAGACAGACTCGTCGGATTGTGTCAGATAAGCTGATTGGTTAAAGCTGAGCTGGTTGGAGCTGATTGGTAAAAAACCAAAGCCTCGCCGCGGGTGGCTGTATTGTCGGATAAGAACGCATTCCTGGGATAAGGACGCATTCCTGGCGTATTTTCTTTTAAAATTGCCGATAACTACGAATGGAGGCCGAAATCGGCCGTAAGGAGGTAAACAGATAGGTTTTCGGACACGGGCTACAAGATGGCTATTTCAGTTTCAATCCCCATGTTAAAGGTGGCCCTTTTCCTTTAAAGGGACTATCCCACCTTCAAAAAAGTACCGTTTAGGATTCGGAAATGTTACTCATGATATTTTGACGAATTCTGCAAGTTTTTACGCGTTTTCATCGTATACTTTTTGAGATATTGCGACTTTCATATTTCATCGTGACGTCATTTATATCGAATCTGTGACGTAATGAAGGATTTACTTCATGTCAATGTGAGGGGAAATTTGGCAGCAAATATATTTGCTCTCAAATATGACGCGGGTCATACAATAACAAGAGTGTCTCTGATTGGCTTATTCGTAAATCAAGTGATAATTCACTTGAATGTGTGACAGGCGTTCAAAAGGCAAATGAGTAATGACGTCATCAAATGGCCGTTAATAGTTAACAGATAGGGCCTTAGCTAAGGCCCACTTTTCAAATGAAGGGAACGAATTTCTTTAACACCACGAAACTGAGGATATTGCGACCAAGATATATAGTGGTTTCTGAACCTGGCCGCCAACTTGGCTATCTCAACTCAGAACTACCTAATGCAAAGGTGGGACAGTCCCTTTAAAGTGGGCCTCGGCTCTGTCAATCGTCCATTCAAACATTCGAACTAAATTTAAAAAAGCTATTTTTTCACACATCTTGTTTTTTCTTCTGAAAAGCTAACATTGCATCTTACAAATTTCAATTTATGTCATAATTTAACCCTATTAGTGGCAGGCTCCTGGCTACCCCTATTAGTGGCAGGGGGGCTGTTTACGACCCCCCTGGATATCTCGAGATCTAACGGGCCGATTTTCAAAATTCAAACGGCATTCGATTTCGCTCAACGTGATCTACATTTCTAAAAAAAAATGAAAATTAAAAAATGTCAATAGGGGGGTAGAGGGGGGTAAAAACGGGCAAATTGCAGATACAATTTAGACTGTTTATCACGGCCAGGTATCTGAACCAATCTTAACGCAACTTTTGCCGATCGATAGAGAATGAACCAGCAATTCACATCACGGGATCCTAGAAATATGCATTTTCAAAAATCATAGGCGGATACAGATCATTGAATTTGGGGGTACACAAAAAGTATAGTAAATAAGGTTTTTGTTGGTACTGTTTCTAAAAAGGGTGGCAATGGTCTTGTTATGTTACAATTTTCTTATGAGAGAACGACTACAATTGTATTGGTCATGCATAGGCGGTGTCAGGGCACCTATGTTGGGAGGTAAAACATAACCCCCCTTTTTGGACGCCTGGATCCGCCTATTATAGCAAAAACGTGTCAAAAGAGGATGCACAATAACTTTGTATATGTTATCACATGATACCTTTCATTCACTGTTCGTAAAACTGGTGTATACAGTTATAATACATCAGCATCGTGATCTTCGCCCAAATGACTCGCTTCACGAATAGGACCCCCCAATTCCCAGTGCTCTGGAGTCGCCCCTGGTAAAGGTATGAACTTGAAATTTTCAGGAAATGTGCCCAATTTAGTTTTAGGGAAAGTCTGAAAATTTCAGCATCGTAGCTTCAGCGGTTTCGGAGATATTCCCGAAAAACCTGAGGGGTGGATGAAAACACCCCCTGCCACTAATAGGGTTAATAGGCAAGCATTTTGTATTCGCGTTATAACTTCTACTATCCAGTGTCAGTGACTTAATGACAGCTGTATATTTACTTTCTTCTTTTATCGCTCCAAAAAGTGCCTAACACAAACACAGACCGACATGATGGCGATGCCTGTGGTCATGATACGGCCACACTGGTGCTTCTCGGCGGGTTTTCAAGCTGGCCGCCGGCCGCTGGTCTCTAAGGATTCAGCTGCGTCCACGTGGGAGAAATGGTGACCGCATGAACGAAACCGGAAAGATCTCCCGGTGCGAGACCTTTCTTATAAAGAAAAAGGACGGAGGGACGGAAGGAAAAAAAGAACTCAATGAATTAAACGATTCCTTTATTATTGGTTATTATAAGGGTTCCGTCCCTCTACCCCTCCCCCTTCGTTGTTTTGCTAGGGTGCGTTTTTCGTCTAATTGATCAAGAGCTTTAGTAAATGAAATATAAAATACCACACGGGGCCGGTAAATGATTTCTTGAGGACAGAGGTCGTTCTTGATATTCCGCCCGAGGCCGAAGGCAGAGGGTGGAAAATCAAACAACGACCCAAGATTACTAGAACATATATCCGGTTCTAGTATAGATTACATAACATAGATTACATAACATATATCCGACTAGATTTGGGCTACCATGTCTGTTGACCGGGGGCCGCAACGACCGAGGTCCTCAAGAAATCATTCCGGCCTAAGTGTGGTATTTATTTTACCCTATGGTGCACGTAGTTGCAAAATGAGCCTTCTCAAAACCACGCTTCTCACCAGTTTCTTAGGATTTGACTTTGGTGATGACAATTAAGATTGTATTGAGTTTAATTATTAAAAAATAAAAAGTAGGGAAACGTTAAGAAAAAAGTGAAAATGCGTGAAGAAGTTGAAGCCTTACTTCGAAATATCAGTTTCCAGCTCCCCTTATATCGTGTTCAACATCAGTAACCGTGGAATCGTGAACATCAAAATGAAGTAAGAAGCACGGCACGGTAACACCCGGAGCTGTCAACACTGCGCTGTCGACTAGTCCAAAATGTACCTGAATAAAAATTTGATTATTGACGTTTATTTGCGTTTCGTACCTACGGATAGATATCGCCACATGGCCCACCAAAGTTATCCCGTCTTCTGGGCAACGCAAAGATAAAAGAAGCATAGCTAGAAATGAGCTTTGTAAGCAATGTTGAAAGACGGGTCAATGACCTCAAAACAATCTGCTGGTATACGAAAAATGACCACGGTCCAAAACCGTTTCCCAGATGCCTAAAGCATTACAGTCTGAGCGGGCCGAAAGCATATACCAACATTTTCCGAACGCTCGTGCCAGTACTAAAGAGATACTCCACCATATGGTAATAGGAATTACTTACTGCAGTATTTTCTTATAAATTTCGTCACAAAGAATGCAATTAGACTGAGAAAACTATTATGTGATCGCTAAATCCGGTGAACCAGGCGGTCGACCAGCTCCAGGAGCAGCTACAGATGGTGCTGACACACGGAAAACCCGTCCTGCTCCTAGGAGACATCAACATTAACGTCTTAAACCCGGACTCTACTGCCACCCGCTACTACAACTCGTGCTTAGCGGAGCTCGGACTGGCCCAGCTGGTGCGGCAACCGACGCACCTACACCTGATCCCGACCGCTCTGGACCACATCATAACCAACATCGACCCGCCGCCGCCGGTCAAGGTGCTGGACGCCCCCATCGCTGACCACCAGCCGGTGCTCGTCGAAGCGCCTATCGGTCGACTCCGAGCGCGGCCTACCGAACACACTGGTCGCAACTGGCGGGCCGCCGATTGGGACGCCATCTGTCTGCAGCTGCTGCTGGCCGACTGGAGCGCCCTCCAGGCGACTGAAGACGTGGACGAGATGGTCAACATCTTCATGGCCAACTGGAACGCAGCGTTGGACCAGCACTGTCCCGTGCGGACTCGACGTTTCCGACGGCCCGCCTGTCCCTGGCTCGGTGACGAGGACCTGCGCCTGGCCATGGCTGAGAGGGATGAGGCCTTTGCTGCCTGGCGAGACCTGCGCACCGACGACGCCAGGGCTGACTACGTGCGCCTACGAGCTAGCGTCAAGAGCATGCTGAGCCGGGCGCGTCGTGACTTCCTCTCTGGGCGGCTCGCAGGGTCTGACCGGCGCGACTTCTGGGTCCAGCTCAAGCGCCTCTACATGACACCGTCAGCTGCTTCATCTGCGCCGCTGCCGACCGACGAGCGTGAGCGGCGGGCGCAGATGGACACCTTCAACCAGTTCTTCGCCACCGTCGGCTCCAGGATCGCAGCGGAGCTGCACGTCGGTGGGGAAGCCGACCAGCTATCCCCCAGACCTCCGATCGTCGTCGCCGACGCCTTCAAACTGGAGCCGATCACCATACCGGAGCTGGGACGTGTCGTGGCGGCGATGAACGGAGCGGGGGCGGTGGGTGGGGACGGGATACCACTGAGTGCGATTAGGCGCTGTATGTCAGCTGTGGCGCCGTACCTCCTACGGATTGTCAACAAATCGCTCGTGACGTCTCGGTTCCCAGAGTCGTGGCGGTTGGGTACTGTCGTTCCTATCTATAAACAGGCCGGTGACCCAGGCACTGCTTCTAACTTTCGGCTTATCACTCTACTGTCACACTTGTCAAAAATCGTGGAGAAAGTTGTCTCCAATCAGCTTTCTGCCTACATTTCACGCACAAATCTTCTCTACAAACGACAGTACGCATACCGCCGCTGCCACTCCACCGAGGACGCCGTGCTCGATGCTGTCAACTGCATTGCTCAAAACATCGACTCCGGCTTCGTATCAGCTCTCATCGCTGCTGACTTGAGCAAGGCGTTCGACAGCGTCGACCACGGTGCCCTCCTGTGCAAACTGGGGTGGTATGGAGTGGATCCCTCGTGGTTTGCCAGCTACCTGGGCGGACGTAGCCAAGTGGTCCGGGGTGGTAGCGCCACCCCGGTTGCAGTCTCCCACGGCGTGCCACAGGGATCCATAATCGGGCCGATCCTGTTCAGTCTTTTCTGCAACGACCTACCGTCTCACCTTGACGTCGAACCCGTCATCTACGCCGACGACATTCACTTGTTGGACCGGGCTAAGCCTGAACCTCAAAATTTAATCGCTCTTAAAGCACGGCTTGAAAACACTCTTTCGATCATGCAAAATTGGTACCGTTCAAACTCACTCAAAATGAACCCTCAAAAAACCGAATTTATCATGATTGGCTCTCGTCAAAACATTCAGAAAACGGAGGACTTCAACATAGTCATTGACGACGTCTCAGTGACACCCTCTGGCTCCCTCCGCATGCTGGGAGTCGTCCTCGACCCAGTCCTGTCTTGGGAGAAACATGTTGGTCACGTTGTTCAGAAATGTAACTGTCTTCTCATCTCCCTCTATCGTTTTCGGCACCACTTCCCCCAAGACGTACTGTCTTTCGGTTTGGGGTGGAGCCAGCAAAAATCAACTTTTCAGGATCCAAAAAACTATCAACTTCGCTGCGCGGGTGGTAACGGGGGCACGGCGGACGGACAGGATTGGCCCGACGCTCCGGGCTCTGGGATGGGAGCGGGTGGAGCGGTTGGTCGAGATGAAGGACGCCATCAAACTTCACAAGCTCCTGACCCAGGAGCTTGGACCACCAGCAGTCCGATCTATGTTCGTGGCCCGATCGGCTGTCTCCCACCGCTCCACCCGTTCCACCGAGGCGGGCCACCTTGAGCTGCCGCGGTGCCGGCTGGTCGGCACCCAGCGCGGATTTCGATATCGTGCCGCGGCAACGTGGAACATGTTGTCACCAACTGTCACCAACATCAGATCTGCCCGAGAGTTCAAACGCGCTATTCAATAGAAAGTACCATAGATCTCTCGCTACTATTCGTCACTCAGTGCATTCATTTTGTGTTTAATTTTCATGCAACACAATGTGCGAAGTCTTCGCTTTTAGCCTCACATTTTAAACCTTCACCTTTTTATTTATTTTATGAATATGGCGAGTGTCTGCTCTAATGTCACGTTTTATTCTGTCGTTTTATGAGTGTGCTATCTTGTATTGACGCAAATCCCGAAAAGCCATCATGTGGACGGATTTTAGATGAATACATACATACATACATACAAATAAGTATAACAAAATGAGAACCTGCAATGACTTGGGGTCCTATTTAAATTTTTATGGGACCGGGGGCTGTTGTCTGCTACGATCGCTACGATCAAGGATGGTATAGCTAGGCGAGGTGTGTAATATGTTACAGTCTTAACCAGGGCCTCGGCTAACATGTTAACTGGTGGGCCAAATGGCCCACCAGTGACCCGAAATGGCCCACCAGCCTCAAAGATTTGGCCCACCAGTAATTTTCCGAAAAATCTAAGTTTCCACATTTTTCACATTTCAATTTGAATTAGCAGATCCTATCGTACATTTTCAGGCTGTAAAGTACCCATCGGTGATACATATTCTTGTGAAAAAATTCAACCTATTGTTTGCAATATCCTCTTGGGGTAAAAAGTGAACTATAGTGGACTAAGTGGACTAAGCCTCGGTCACACTTCACCGGATTGGACCAATGGACGAGAAACGGACGGCGTCCGGTGATGTCCGGGGGATGTCCGTTCGTTTCCGTTGGACGTCCGTTTCTCATCCGTTCATATCCGTTCCATGTCCGGTGGTGTCCGATGTGCTCAACCGGACACCACCGGACATGGAACAGATATTAACGGATGACAAACGGACGTCCAACGGAAACAAACGGACATCACCGGACGCTGACAGTTCTCGTCCGTTTCTCGTACGTTGGTCCAATCCGGTGAAGTGTGACCGAGGCTTTAAATGTTATGCAATAATCGCGAAAGACGTCTGCCTCTGTCAATTACAGATAGTGTCGGCGGCTTCCAGCCGATCGAGGTCTGCGAGAGTTCTTGCAAGCTTTCCGATCGATCGAGTGGTTGCAGTCACACAAGCATCTGCCGCAGACCAGTCGGTTACAAGAAAAACTACGAATAAAGAACAGACCAGTTCAGACGGTCGGGGATAAGCCTGCGAGCGATCTCAGACGGCTCGCCGATAGACACGATATAAGCCAGAGTCAAACTAGAGGTAGTGTCGGCGACTTCCAGCCGATTGAAGTCTGCAAGCGATATTATGCGTCTTTACGACCGGTATGATGCTTGCAGTCACACATCTGACCAGTTGGACGAAGCGTTCCAAAAATTTTTCATTTGGGCTGAAGATGACACTCAAGAATAAGAATGGATAATTTTCCACTCTCACATTTTGGGTGGCTCGAATTCATAGGCGTCGCCAGACATTTTCGGTTGGGGGGGCAAAATCAAGTTTTGTGTTAAATCTTGCCTTTCCCCAGCCGTTACTCACTCGTTTTACATATCATTCGACGCGCAATGGTGCGAGGAATCCGATGGTGACAAAGTTTTCCTTCTAGCTATAGCATGTATTTTTTTTACAAAAAAATCAAAATTTTGAAATTTCTGGACAAAAACGACCGTTAGAATTACAGTGGCTGCGATTGCCGACGCACTGCAGAGGGCCCCTGTGCAGACTCTTGTCGCTCATGATCATTACCCAGAAGAAGGTGAAAAACGCTCCATTTGAATCGGATCACCTCGCTAAAACCTCCATTCACGCATGAATGCCCAGGTTTTACGTGAAATGCATAGGGCTTATCCCAGCCGCCGATTGTAGCTAAGAATTGGGCATTCGGCGGAGACTGAGAGAGAATGTCGGAAGTGTGAATCGGAAGTACATCATTCATCCTTGCTGCAGTGAGAAGAAATGTTTTGTTCACTCGAGTGTGAACAAAAAGTTTCTGGTTTTTCGAGTGAAGGGAAGCGCTGCAAACGCGACCAAAAATATTTAACGGAACCAAAAGTTACGCACGGCATAGGGGCAAGGGATCTCTTAGAGATAGGATTGCGACTTCCAGGCCATTTCAGGCCACTGAGGGTCAGTGTGGACTCTCAGAAGCCTGCTTAGGATCCCGGAGATCGGCGTGGGTCACCCCAAATATTTACGTGTATGTGGTGCTTTAGGGCTTTCCGAGCCTAAGGTGGGCCCGGAAAGCCCTTTAGGGCACACGAGCTTTCAAAAGCCAGTGTGGGCGGCGGGCGCTAAGAGACTAGGCCCAGGGTGAGCCTGGAGCCCTCGAATAACAGTGTGAACCGCCGGGGTCTGTGTCGAATCCTTAAGGACACTACGTTGGTAGGGACATAAGAAACATGTGTTGCGGCCCTCAGAGGGACACGTGAGTTGTGACCCCTCAGATGCCGGGTTGGGGTTTAGTAAAGTCTGTCGCCTCAAAAGTTCGGCTGAACTATCATAGGCCAGTTGAGGTTTTCAGAAATTTTCGAAGACATCCTCAAAGATTCGTGTGGCCCTTCAGAGGTCTACGTATGTATGTATAATGTCCTCAAAGATCCCTGTATGGGCCCTCTAGAGAACATGGACACCAGTGGGACTCTCAGAGGCCGGTTTGGGCCCTCCGAAAGCTTCTTAGAGCTTAGTGGAGCTCCTTAGGAGCCTGTGTGAAAAGCAGGCTCATGAGCCCTGCGGCACTTGAACGGTACTTGTGCCTGTCGCAGACATTTGACGAGAGTTGAGAAAGGCCCCGAAGATTTCGTGTCACGCTTTGAACGAAAATTATGTGTCAGCACTCCAAAATTTATGAAAATCAGCTACAAAATGTAATACAGAACCAACTAGGAACATGACATGAATCATGGCATTGACATTTCCGAGTCTGGAGTCGGAGTCTTGAAGATTTTGGTGACTGCGACTCTGACTTTGGTTTGAACTGCACGCTCCAACAGAGTCTGACCTCACAGGCATTCTCAGAAAGGTACCCCCATTTTTTCCCCGACTCCAAAATCTCATCGGATCTGTATCGATCTCAGGGGGTGCCCGGTCCGAGGTTGGGGGGCAAGCTGCCCCGCTTGCCCCCCCGTGGCGACGCTAATGCTCGAATTTTCCACTCAGACACCCAAGAGAAATCTGAAGTTTGGGACACTGTTCACCAGAAGTGAACGTGTACATAACTTAGTTTTTTTTTTTTTAAAGAAAATATCAGGGTTGCGCAGTGCGCTTGGGCTTTTGAGTCTATTATTTTCCATGCGACACCAATAGGCTTAATGATCATTTTCAGAGATGTTGGGGTTGCTGCTACAGCCCCCTTTTGGGGTTCCTGCTACAACCCACTTTATATATAAAGTTGCACTCGTGCTGTTCACAATTCCTCCCGATCCACCCAACAACGCCCGATCCCGTCCGACCGCTTCCGAATCTCCGACTAGTCGGCGAGCGATCCACTCACGGCCGTAAGTTATCGTCCAAAGTTTTATAATCTGCGTCAATATTGTGTGCATACTTGTGCCACGGAATATATAGTCTACGACATGTCGATATGTCGATATGTACTACGATATGTCGTAGACTATATATTCCGTGCTTGTGCGATTTTATGTGCACCGCGGGAGTATCACCACTGAGAGGGTTGTGGGTCCCTACTCTCTCCTCTCTCTCTCTCTGAAGAGTCGGGGGGGGGGGGGTCGAGCCCCGTTTTTTTTTTTGTACATTTTTTGAATGCCATCCTGACGTTTTTTGCAGAATAAAGTGGCCGAAATCTGGGGAGAAATCGAAAATTGGGAGGGGGGGCTATGGCTACGAAGGTCAGTCCATGTCGCTGCCCAAGTGGCCCACCAGTCAAAATTCCTTAGCCAAGGCCCTGGTCCACTGGCGGATCCAGGGGGGGGGGCCACGGGGGCCATGGCCCCCCCCAAAGGCCTAAAGTGGCCTGTTTGGCCCCCCCCCCAAAACGTCAGAAAAATTTCTAAGAAAATATAACTTGATGGAGGTTTTTAGCCACTTGGTGAAGTAAAGTTTCCACAGCATAATATGGAAGCAATATGGTAGCAGTGAGGGTCAGTCAAAAGTTGCGCGAGCGGAGTCGACCTTCAAAAAAAGACTGTTGTTGGCACGTGTTTATGGCGCGGCAGCTGGTAGATGGCGGTGTTTCGCGTGGTGTGGCATCACTGGCGGATCCGGGGGGGGGTAGCATGGGAGCCTGAGGTGCCCCTGACAGGCCCGTGGTGCCCTTGCTAGGCCTGTGGTGCCCCTGGACCCTGGCAGGCCTGTGGTGCCTCTGGCGGGCCTAGGGTGCCCCTGCTAGGCTGCTGATGCCCCTGGGACCTGACAGGACTGTGGTGCCCCTGACAAGCCTTAAGTGCCCCCAACAGGCCCGTGATGCCCCCGACAGGCCCAAGGTGCCCCTGCGGCCTGCGTGATGCCGTGATGCCTGCGAGGCCGGTGGTGCCCCTGGGAGGCCGGTGGTGCCACTGCGAGGCCGGTGGTGCCACTGCGAGGCCGGTGGGGCCCCTGACAAGCCCATGGTGCCCCTGCGAGGCCGGTGGTGCCCCTGCTAGACCGGTGGTACCCCTGGCAGGCCTGTGGTGCCCCTGCTAGGCCGCTGGTGCCCCTGGGCCCTGACAGGACTGTGATGCCCCTGACAGGCCCAAGGTGCCCCTGTAAGGCCGGTGGTGCCCCTGTAAGGCCTGTGGTATCCCTACTAGGTCTCTGGTGCCCCTTTGACAGGCCCATGGTGCCCCTGCGAGGCCGGTGGCGCCCCTGGCAGGTCTCTGGTGTCCCTGACAGACCTGGGGTGCCCCTGACAAGCCTGTGGGGCCCCTCACAGGCCCGTGGTGCCCTTGCTACTTGCTAGGCCTGTGGTGCCCCTGGCGGGCTGGTGGTGCCCCTGCTAGGCCGGTGGTGCCCCTGACACGCCTGTGGTGCCCCCGGGCACCAAGGGGGGTCATGACCCATGTGGCCCCCCTTGGATCTGCCACTGATACATAATATATTGATTTGTAAAGGCGTTATGGCTTATGCAATATGCAATTGCAGGCACTTGGTATGCCTCACTTATCCCTTATTGGGGGCTCTGGCGGGCTCCTGAGGGCCCACGTCTATCTCCGGGAGCCCTTGACAGGCTCCTTTGGGTCCTTTCAGTCCACTATAGCATAAGAGGTCTCCATGCGAGTCCTATACATCTGAGAGCGTACCCTGACGTCTGAGGTACCCAACTGCAGCTCCAATGGTCTCTTACACTGGCGGATCCAGGGAGGGGGCATTTAGGGCCATGCCACCTTCCCAGAGGTCTAAAGTGGCCCGTTTGCCCCCTCCCCCAAACGATAATGAAACATAGTTCAATCAGTGCGTGGCCTAGGAGCCGAGTTAGACAGGGGGTGTTTTACCACCTCCCGGTCCGCAAAGGGACCCAAGCACTGACTCGAAGCGGGTTAACTGGTCGACAAAAGCAATGGTAAGTGCTTACAAAGTAATATAAAGGCATGGGTCGGGTGGGCTACCATTTATATTTTATATATTTTTATTTCTAGTTAAAAAAAAAATCATAGTGTCGGGGCTGTGACGAAAAATAAGTGGCCTAAATCCGATGAGAAAACAGGATTTGGGGGTACCCTAGGTTTGGCTCCAGCATAAGTTGGCCCCCCCCAAAACGCAAGCCTGGATCCGCCAGTGCCCTGGTCTTAACTGTTAGGCTGAAACCCACCAAAGATTAATACCTATGTCCTACTCAGTGATAGAGTGTCTTAACAGCGGTAAGGGACCAACGCAGACATCCTGAGTTAGCGTGGCGGCTCGGGACAGGCGGTAGAGATAAAAGGGGAGGGGATACTGATAAGGCATCTTATCAGCTAGGGGACGACCCGGCCCCGGCGCGCGGCGGCTCGGAATGAAAGGGAGGGAGAGAGGGTGGGAGTAGGTAGAGAGAGAGAGACGGGTGGTGCAGGTGTTGTTTTGACGGTTTTGAGAAACTGACGCTAAGGAGGGGGAGGGGGACCGGGGGAAACAAATGGTCTGTGGCGACAGAGGACAGTCCAGTGAGAGCGCTTGAGCGTGGTGGAGTGTATACGAATTTCTCTGCGTGCAAAAAAAGAACTTTAAGTGCTCACGATTAGTTGTAGTGCCACGTGACTACGTGAATCAGACCTCCAACCGTGATACTAGTCGAGGCGCCAGAGGACACAGGACACAGGCCAGGTGAGGGTGAAGCTACTGGGAGGCAGTTGCAAACACCTACCACTTACTGGATATTGCATCTTAAGGTGTTCAGTCCTTCCTGTTCATGTGTATGCCTGATAAACAACGATATGTAGCTGCAGAACGATAAGGTGGCGGTCTATAGGTACTCGGTCTACATGTCCAATTGACAAATTCTCCCGACCAAAGTCACATATCGATAAGCATGCATCCTGAAACACATTTCGCACAAGTTCCTCTCGCAAACAGCTAAACGTCGTACCAATGCCGTAAAAAGCGCTGCTGAAGAGCAGCGCTATTTCTGATGCGTTATTTTTTCACGAACAACGCAGTCTTTCGTCGCCAGAGGCGTCTTTGTCTCTTTATGATACGGAAACGCCAGGGGCGGATCTAGGATTTCGATAGGGTGGGGGCAGTCAAGCACAGGGGCGGCACATTTTCCGCCTACGGGGGCGGCATTCATAGGGTCTGTTCCAGTCCAGCGGAAAAAAACGAGCTTGACGGCCGTCGATTGATATTCAAATTTAGGGTTTCAGGTCAACTGGTGACCTCTGGTCAGGTAACTTACCCTAAAGTTGGGTTTTTGTTTTTGGCAAATAATTTTGCAAACAAATGGCCACAGAGCAAAATTTAGGCATAATCGTATTCCTCTCAAGCTGCGTCGAATGTTGTGGGTACTTTTTGTTCGGTAAAGGTCACAATCAAGATTGACACAAAGGTCGTCAGGTCAAGCCCCCCAGGACACTGTTCGGACTAGGTCAGGTTGCATATCAATCGATTTGGAAGCTCATTCCAATCACAATGTTGCCTTTCCCGACTCTAGCTTAATTTGGTCGAAAGTTATTAACGAAAAACGATTATGACCCAAAAGAACGTCCTCTGTGACGTTCTCTGTGACGTCATTAAAGTAAAAAATTCCAAAATAAGGCACGGAATCCTTTAACGAGCGTATGAAAACACATTTCTATGCTTCTTCGGGCGGATTCTATAATACCTATATGTTGCAAAAGGAGCAAGTTGGACAGTGCAGACTGCAGAGGTTTACTTATAACCTTTAGAGGTTTATGCATCGGTCAGTGACCTGACCATGGATGATATAACACTGGATTGGTGTCTCGTGGAAATTAACATTGGGATCCGCGACATTGGGATCAGGCCTGCCATCAAGCGAGAGAATTGTAAGTTAGGAGCAAGCCGAGTGAACGCCATCTCTCAGCATTATGACACACGTGGGTGTGGTATGTTAGTTGGCTTGAAGTGCATATTCCCACGAGTTGGAGGTAATCTTACTGGACCTGAGACGACAAAAAACGTCTTAAATGCTTGAAAGCGAAAAACGTCAAGCAGTCTTTAGGTAATAACGAAAATAAAATGCGTAAGACGGTGTGTATTGAAACGCCCAGTCCCATCGGCTTGTACGACCTTTTATATGGTCATTTACTCACAATGGTACAGCAGTTTGACAATATGTCACTGACATATTTGGTAGGCTTATTCCTTCTTCTCTGAATTTCGCCGGATTTTCTTCATCTTAGTTAATGTTACGGCACGTGTCACGTGCCAACTTAGGGGTGTCGAAATTGTTCCACATAAAGTAACTCCGCAATGGCTGGCCCAATTACAGTAAAACTTCGTCAATAGTTAGGCACCCAGTGGCCAATGCATTTCCATGTGTCACTACACTGTAAAAAAATTCACTAGCTAATTTTGAAATTAGGCATTTTTTACGAGTGCCTCCCTTGCACCTCGTTACAACATATATGGACATAAGTAGTCAGAGCCATGCACGTTAACAATGCCCTTTGTGGAACAAATGCCTACGAGCGAGAGCATGTTCAGGAACCTAATTTTGCGCAATGTTAATGAACTACGCACAGCCTCACAGTGTTACCCGCCGTTGGCTTGTTCTCGGCCAGTTTTTGGCGTGTCCCTCAATTAGGTCATTTTGCTATTAGCTCAGCTGACGAGGCCCCGGCTGGCACCTACTAAACGGATAACCTTGCGTGCAACCCCGCTTGTTGTCACGAACGCCTGCAGCTGGTAAACGTGCTGGTAAGCTTGCGTGGTAAGCGGCTTCGGATGGCTATGAGGATGTGCCTCATAGCTATCCTCGTCGCATGTTACAACCTAGGAGTCTGTGGCTGCTTTCAGAAGGAGTCCCCCCCCCCGCATCCGGGAGCCGGCGTCCATTTTGTGTTGCGTCGCCATTACTGTGTGTGTCTGCCCAACTGCTCTTTGGCTTGATTGAAGGTGAGGCATCTTGTATCATTTGCTGTGTGCTCAAAAAGAAGGTTGTCCATTTGTAAACAAAGGTTATTATGTTGTTGAGCTTCTTAGACGATGTATAGTATCGCATAATGTTGCCCGTCGTTGGCAGAAGTGCGCCGGTATCGTCTATCCAAGTCAGCATAGCTATATGTTTGGGACGTAAGCTAGCTTGTGGCAGGAATATATCACTTTATTCAACTTTAATTTAATAAAAAAAAACTTTAATTTAACCATTTTGCAGATTGGTATTCCTTATGATAATAATAATGTTAATATTCGTTTTTTTTCACCCATTACAGACTTCTCTGGTGAAGAATGGGGCCATGTACATATGTCCTGGCCTATACCTTCACCCCGCGACTGCCGCCGGTGCAGAGCTAATGAAAAATCACAAATGTTTGATGGTGGTTATTTAAGAAACCTGATTGCAAATTATTCAGTTAGTTGTTGTTGTTGTTGTTGTTGTTGTTGTTGTTGTTGTTGTTGTTGTTGTTGTTGTTATTGTTAAAGTTATAGTTATTGTCCTGGCGTTGTTATTGTTCTCGTTCTCGTTCTCGTGCCCGAATAAATGTGCTGCAGCGCTACTCAGTCTGTTTACTTGCGGGTGGCGGTCGAGAGTCGGGGGCACTGGTTGACGGAATTCCGTCGACGGAATTCCGTCGACCCCGTGCCTCGACCCAGAAGGCCAGTAGTGGTACTAGTTAACTAGTGCCACTACTGGCCTTGAGCTAGTACCACTACTAGCCTTGGGGGCTAGTACAATTACTAGGTATGGATTAGTAGGCAGTGGCTAGTTACCTTACCAGGCAGGGGCTATTATGACACCTAGTAGACGCACTACCCACGCTATTTACGTGCGTGTTGTCAAACTAGGTGGAGCACGGTGGTCGTATGCATACGAGGCACAGCCTTGTCGAACAAGCTTGTTACTCGGCAACTAGCCTAAAATTAGCCAAATTTACACGCTCCTGCAATGTTATTTTTGCGCTGAGAACACTGTAAAAAAATCTTACAAGCCCCTTGTAGGAAAACCGCTGGCGCAAAAATGAGCATGCAGCGACGTGTAAAAATCGCCTCATATTTAGCTAGTAAGAGGGTACAAGCTTGTTTCGTTAGTAAATGACAAGCCCACGCCTCATAAACCGAGCACCCCCGTGTCAGCCCCTCGTTTCGTTATTCGGTACCTCGTTTGAAAACGAGGGCAAAACCAGCAGATCGGTACGCCGATTAGGCTCCTTAGCAGGACTCGCCTGGTAACCCAACCAGCTAGCGCCTGCTATTGCTGCCCAGTAGTAATACTAGCTCAATTGCGTCACCCCCTCCCCCCCCCTCCTTCTCCCTAGCCGCCCCTCCGACTGGTGGACGACCCGGCCAACGACAGCCACGACAGCGTGCCAGCCACGTTACAAAAATACATACACAAAAATAACGTTTATTACTTATTAGCATACGATACAAAATATCTAAAATTATACATATTACAATATCATAGCGGAGTGGGGCAAAAGCTGATTCGAGTCACCACCAATAACATTCACAAAATAATACGGTTGCATGAGACACGATCGGGCACTTCCACGGGCTTTGACGCAACGGCACTTACAACAGGCGAGTGAGCAAGTTGATCCTGCCATGTCAGGTACATTGTGCACTGTGCAGTCCATCAAATATTTGCCATACTTTGCAGATTCAAGCAAGTTTTTTTTTTCTGGGCGAGGCTTACCAACAGAAATATCGCTGGCTTCCGGTATACCTTCATGCCTCAGTCTCCCACAACTTTAAGCAACTCTGCAAACAGAAAAGAAAATTAACTGCTGATTTTAAAATATCAGTGAGGATGGCTTTATTATCTACATCAACTGGCTTTTGTATAAGATAAATCAATGTGAGGCAATATGTGTAGCTTACACATTTGGAAAAAAGGCTAGACAGCAACTGAAAGAAAGTCCGTCTTCCAACAGTCGGAATTCAAACGAAACAGTGGCCCACAACGGTCAAGGGGTGAATTCTATGACGCAACATGTGTTCAGAATATTACAAAATAAATAAAATGTCCCCCATTGCTACGTAAATATCATACAATATAACGTACCTTCGAAATATCCCAGCCCGAGAACTTCACAACGCACCGTGCCACAACACAACCGCACCAACCGCCGGCAGCCGCAGAACTGAACAATGGCGGCCGGAAATGACGGCCCCGCGCCGGAAGTGAAGGACGCGTTTTAGAAGCAGTCTCAGACTCGTCGCTGCTCACCGTAGCAGGGATTTATGAGGCACTACCGAATCAAAGTCGTTTCGCCTCATTTGGCAACACGAAAACCCTACCAGGACTAGTCCGATGATGAGTTTCCGACTAGGTGGCGTGTGCGCAGGATTATATCCGAAGGTTGGGACTTTTCAATTAAGAACAATCACTATTCTTTAGAATTGTGATTTTCTATTGAAAATCCCAACCTGAGCTACCTCTCTAGGGGGGTGTTTAGCGTTTCTGCCGCGATTTTGGACATTTTGACAGGGAAGAAAACGGCACGGTAGAATTTCTTGCCATTTTCAGCGTTTGGTCCCGTATCGGGGAGCTACCTTTCGGCAAAGTTGCAAAAAATATAATTGACACGTTTTGGGGTAATCGGCACGTGCATTTCCCCATAGGGTTAACATGGGGAAAATTTTAAAATGCGATTTGCGCAAAAACTCCACGTTAGAAATGAATTATATTTTTAGGGTCGAATCTCGGGCCGGGACCCCACCTCATGGTGGTAATTATTTAAAATATAATTGACAAAATTTCGGGTAATCGTTACAAACAGTTACCCCATGTTGAGCCTATGGCGAATTCGAAAAATTATTTTCAAATCGATTTTGCCAAAAATTTCCACGTTAGATTTTGAAAACGTTCCAATATGTTGTGCACCGGGGTGTCGGCTACCACATGGTATGGGTCAGATATGGGGCGATTGAAAAGCACGTGCCACGTGCAAACGTGTTTGATGGGGTAACCTCCGGGAAAATCCGACATTGGCCAACTGGGGGTCCTATGGCGTGGAAACCACTCCACCTAGCGACACCAAATCAACGCAGCCGGTGAGCAGATGAGTCCAGCTTGTCGCACTAGTGGTAACGTGGCGCACGTGTTATTGCACGTGCCGTGGCACGGGGTCAATTTTGGTGCTTAAATATATTAGCATTGTGAAATGCAAGGAATGTGGGAAATAGCCGTCAGGCCGTCAGTTTTTAAGATAGGGTCGATCTGAAAACGGGTGTAGGCACAGAATGAAGGGGGCTAAAAAACTGCTATCTCGGATTTTTTGTCAAATGAAAAATTTAAAATTCTGGGGAAATTATATGTTCGAAAAGTGAAATTTCCCTACATTTTCCCGTTTTTCGAGTTTAGCCGTCCACTGTTCAGAGACGGTGACACCGGCCGGGGTCATCTTTTACTTGCTGATGGCCACGCCGATGGGTCATCACGTGGCGTGAACTGTGAAGCTATCAGAGGTCCGGCACGTGCCACGTGGCCACGTGTTTGAGTCGCGTACCTCCCAGATTATCGTGTGTTTGCCGATTTGTGGCGTTATAGCACGAAAATAGCACCAGTCAGGAAGCCTAAAATAGTTCAACCGGCGAGGGGACAAGTCCTGCTTACACCACCAGTGGTCACGTGGCACACGTGCGAAGATGGGCACCTTCGTGGCGGAGATATTTCATAGCGAAATATGCATAACTTTGTCAAATATGGTCCGATTGGACTAGATTTTGGTGGATGGATGCATTATTAATTAACAAGGACAGCTGCGCCGCGTTTGCCGCAATGCGCCACATTTGTCACATTGCGCCATTTTCGCCGCAAGTCGATAAGTGTCCATAAAATTGTCGAACATGGTCCGATTAGGATGCGATTTGGCGTTATGATGCATGCTCTGACGACAATAACAATGCACCGCGTTTGCCGCAATGCACCACCTTTGTCCAATGCGCCATTTATGCCGCAAAACGAAATATGTCCACCACTTTGCCAAATATGGTCCGATTAGGATATTATTTGGCGGAGGGATGCATGCTAAAACGAGAAGCAAAGAGGCGCCTGGTTTGCCGAGATGTGCTACAGGATGCCGCCCGGAAATGATCGTCTTCGCATAGGCGCGGGAGCCGGGGGGGGGGGGGCAGTGGGGGCAGCTTGCCCCCCCAACTCTGGGGCCGTGGGGGCGGTGCCCCCACAGCTTTGAGACGGATTACCACACTTTTTTTTGCAAATGTTTTCTTTTTCTGTTGAAAAAGCCGAGGGGTGAAAAATAAGTGGCCTAAAACCGGTGAGAAAACTAGATTTGGGGGTACCCTAGGTTGATCTCTATTATGGTGTGCCCCCCCAGTCGGAAAGTAGTTCCCGCGCCCCTGCGTCTTCGCAGAGGGCGCCTGTTAGATTTGGGAGGGGTTTAAGACCAGTGTGTCCCCCCCCCTTTTGGCTGCGCCCCTGCAATGTGCCTGAACAGAGGCGGCTCCCTCCCCAGTCTACCGGCGTCCCCCCCCCCCCCCCAGTAACGGCCGGCGCAGAGCTGCGCGGATGAATGGTCATTGGCCATACGTGTCTGAGGCGCGGGGGGATGATGCCCTGTCTCGGTTCGATTTCGGAAGGTAATGTCCAAATATTACCTACTGTGATCAGTCTACGAAATCCTTTCTGTGAATAAACGCTTTATGATTAAAACATGTATATTTGAATGCAAATGCCTGAACACTCACACTTTCCATCGCGATCATCATCTCTGGTGAGCTGCTGAGCATCCGGGCTGCACTGCAGGAGCTGGACTCCTGAGCGGGAGTCCGACCAATGCGGATCGGCTCTCCGCAGGCAGGTGGGAGAGGCCAGCATCGCCGCCAGTTCAGCTCTACTGCAGCAGACCACGCCCGCCGGCAACATCGTCTCCAGGACCTCGTTTCATAAAGCGGGTCCGTAATTTACGCCGTTTTTTAGGCTTGTATTGCAAGCGCATGTGAAGTGACACTACTGTTATCTGTGGAAGTGATAAAATTATTTACCCTTCTCCCCTCTGTTCTTGCTTGCATTGCAAGATAAATGAATTCAACGATTCAAACTATCGTCATCGCTTCACATGCGCTTGCAATACAAGACCAAAAACCGCCGTAAGTTATGGACTGGACTCGCTTTATGAAACGAGGCTCAGCTCGCGGCCATCTCAGTAAAAGTCGGGAAAATTGTGTGACCTGTTAGTCGTGGCCGCGTTGTGCGCTGGCGCACTGTCTTGCTGAAAAAATCGCTTCTGACATCTAAGGCAAGAGTTTTACCGTGGTATCAGCGCCGAGACGCTGGACAAACTGGTGTGCGGGATGCCTGAGCGCATGAGGGAGAGCATTCGACTAAGGGGAGAGCATTCGCCCATGCAATCACCAGTCCCTCAGCGCCACGGTTCGCCACGGTTGGAATAGGCTGCAGGCTGCAGCGGCGCTCGGCCCCGGCGTGCCGCCGGAGGGTGGAGCCGGGCGGCTGATGTCACCCAAGTATGACGCACGCAGTTCACAGATCTATGCTGCAGGGACCCGTCACCCGAATAGCCCTATGGGCTCGTCTGCTTTTAGCGGGGGGGGGGGGGGGGGGTGCTGGAATCTGGATCAATTTGGTCCTCACTCTTGTTGCCTGTTGGTCCGCCCAGAGTAATCTATCACCGAAAAACGGCAACGATCCTCGGTCTTCGCTATCGAATTGTGCAGAAATTATTAAAATCGGTCGATTTTTTTTCGGAGCATTGGCATGTCTGCTCTTCTCATTATTGCAGAGACCTTGTTTGTTATTTCTGTTGGGGATAAAAATATGCACACTTCAAAAGTGTTTACAAAAAGCTTCAAATAAATCATTATTGACACATATGCGCCAAGTTGTAGCTCATAATTATATCAATGACTAAAATAATAATATAATTATTTGCAACCATAGGTTTCATTGAAAATATGTAAAGTATTTTTTATTTCGCGCCATTTTATTAATAATGTGATAAAATTAAAGAACTTATATAAACAAATAAGGGTCTGTCGCTCCAGTTTGCAGCCCAAAATTTGAATAATTAAAAAGTACACTTGTTCCCGCAGTAAAGTAATCGTTCCCGGCGTTCCCGCCACTTCTAACGGCCTGCTTGGGCATGAGCTAGAAGGTAGGTGGTTGACATTTTATTCGGATAGATATTAAGTGGAAATTTGACATTATGAAGTGTATGTATACTGCTAAAATTAATGGTATTGGTTTGTGGAAAATATGGATAGTGTTGTTTTTTGCTTTTTCTCCCATGCTGAAGCTATTTATGGCTAGAAGTTTATGATGCGGCAATTCCGACGCATATATAACCCGCTTGAAGCTGAAAACAATCATTTTCCTGCCTACATGATGCTGGATGCTGATGTAAAATGCTGAGATAAAGCATTTAGGGTAGTTTCATAGTGGGTGTTTCAGGTGCTGCCATATAATTCAAATTTTAAGGCTAGGTACGGCCCTCCAGCAAGAGTGGTTGGTTAGCCTATGTGCTTTTGGTGAAATAACTGAATGACAAATGCTCCTGTAAAATGACTCAATAGAAATGAGAAGAGGGTTCGTGCACACATTTCAGCAGTGGATTTCATTAGCCGTTAGACGTAGGTATTCATCAATGCAGATCGATTATTGTGATGTTGGCAATCAACCACCTTACCTTACCTTACCTTCACAGTGATCGGGAGGGAAAAGGCCACTTGGCCTGGAGATCCCGTTCTCATCGAGCTCTAGGACTAGGACAGTCTGGGCTCTTATGGGTAGAGCCCAGACTGTCAACCACTTAATACCTGGAGGGCCGTACCTACCTACCTACTCATTCTTGAGACTGCTCTTGTTTTCTTGGATCACTTGATTGTGTGCAGGATGCTGATGTAAAATGCTGAGATTAAGCATTTAAGGTACTCATGGCATGTCCACGTGTTCTGTCAAAGATTTGGGAAAGGGCTCTAGGCTCGTAACTTTTTGTAAGGCATTTGGTATTAGGGCAGACTGCACGAGCGCTTCCTATATGCCAAGATGAGATATCCCTGAAGCATTATCCTAGCCATGCAGGAAACATTGCAAGTGATCTTTACCGCACTCTTTTCCGGCAAGGGTTGATGAACTGGCAGTGTTCCATTTCTCAGAATTTTTGGTGGCAAAGCACACCTGGGGGAAAATATTTTCATCCCAAAAATATGAATGACTGACTACTTCATCTCTGAGAAAGGTATCATGCATTCGAACAGCCAGTTTACATGTCACTTGACAGTTGATGCACCCACATCCTTTTGTTTCACACCCTGTCAAGATCCTGACATGAAATCCTGGTTTATCAGTTGGCATAAAAATAAGCATCACACCATTTTGGAAAAATATTTCAGATATTTACTTTCTTTTTTCTCATCCTATATTTTTTTCTTCATCAGCACACCCAACCAAAATCCAATTTTAGAACACTGCCTACAGTACTGGTGATTTCATAATGAAATACCTTTAAAGGTGATGGAAACAATACAGATGTGAGTTTGTGAATGGATAGCCAAATGACGTATTGGAAATAACTTACTGAACTTGCTCTGGGAGAAAAATGGAAACCTTGGTCTTCAAAAAGTATCTGGTAACCACTCAGCTACGCCTCATGCCAACAAATTTTATGGACCTCGGTTTCCATTTTTTATTTCCCAGAGCTGTTCAGTAATATATATTATGAAATGATGCAAAGATCTCCTTTTCCTAAGTTTCAACAGCTGACCTATTGTTCTTGGATCTACTTGTAATTCATTACCTATTCAAAGAATTGATGTTTGTCAATGTTCACATAGCCAGTTATAATATTGTACACCTCAATCAGATCTTGTCATTGTAATCTATTGTTTGGGCTCAATAGGCTCAGTTTTGTGTTGTTCTTGATACAAGAGAGACTATGGATTGGCACAATTTTGTTGACCTTTTTTACACGTTTTCAAACTTGTGTACACCTTGTGCCATATGTGGCCCCTCTGCCTGTATGCAATAATCCAAATGTGGTCGAGCATAAGCTGCGTAGTTGTTGTGGGTTAGGGCGCGTAGCAACTTGGATAAGCTGTGTATAGCATTTTAAAATTCCTTATGGTTAAATTGCTGAATGCCATCCTTGATAATCTTAGAGCCTTGTTGGCTTTTGCAGCTGGAGTCTGACAAAAAAAGCCATTGAATCATCAGATGCAATGCCTCCCAACTTCTGTTTTGCATTAGCTCTGTTGTCGGTGAAGCAGTATTTGAAATCTTTGCTATTATTCAAAAGTTATTTCCATAATGAACTATGGAAAATGGCATTTATTAAATTTGCCATGTATCTGCTCTTAAAAATGTGATTTGTTTGAGGCCCCAAGTGTGCACCAAAGTGGGGCCCATCCAGGCTGCCGACCACAGACTCAGATGGATATGTCATGGGTATCCAGCTGGGGTTATTGGTATTTAAAAGGTCTGAATATATTGTAGGTTGGCATTTTATGGATTGTCAGGTTGTAGGTTGATAGGTTTTAGGTTGGTAGGTGAGTAGGTAAGGTTAAATCAGATCAGATCATGTTTTTTATCTTCATTCAGACTTCTACACTTTTAACCATCTGGGTCCCATCTGGGCACCCCAGAGGGGTCCATATTTGGCCCAGATGGGCCTGTATTTAGCCTAATGGGCTTTCCAGCTCAGGCTTACATGGGTATTCGCTAAAAAGCCCACTTGGGGCCAACATAAATATCAACTGGGACCCAGGTGGGACTCGTTTGGGGCCCAAATGGCATGCAATCCCAGAAACCCTCCGCGACCTAGGCGTAGGAACAGGGGGGGGGGGTCATAGCCCCCCTCTTTTCAATCATTTTTAAGTACGACCTTCATTTTTGATTTAAATACAATAGGTACTAAGATTAGAAAATCGTTTAGCAAGGTGAGATGAGCACAAAACTAAAAAGAACTTCTTCATAGGGGTATTGGAGCTCCCATAACGTGACATTGATGTTTCTCTGCCCCCTCCCCTTCTCTACTTTTTGTGAGGTTCCTACGCCCATGCTCTGCGAGACCGGTAAAGGGAAAAACTGAACCAGCATCTCGTTATTTTGATTTTTTTAAAGATTTATTCATGGGTTATCTATATGATGATATGTTAAAACTGAAATGATTGAGTTTTGAATTCATGTTGGAACCCTAGAAAAGCTTAAGCTTGTGGTCAACCCATATGGGCCAGATATTGAGCCCAAATAAAAGCGCAGATGTTGCCCATGCCAACCTTCGCCCGGATTCCTTCTTTTAGCCTAGGTGGACCCCATTTGGAATGGCTGGCTCCATAGTAGCACACACCATTGATTCAACATTAGAATTGGTTGAATCTAAGTTGATTGTCAACATTGAGGATCGACAGACTTTTGTTATCGATCCAGCATTGATTTCACGTTTAATTTTGCGTTATACCTAATTAGTTCAATCCAGGTTGATTGTCAACATTGAGGATCAGCCGACTTTTGACATCGATCCAGCATTGATTTCATGTTGGTTTTGCGTTGTATTTTATTCGGAGTCGGCAGTTTTGCCAGAAGTCGGAGTTGAACTCATTAAAATCTTACCAACTCCGACTCCGGTGTCGGAGTTCACACCTAATTCAATATACACTGGTTCATACTGCATGGCTCAAAGCCATGTCCTTCATCTGGTTGCTTGACGATCTTTGGCACGTTGACCTCTCAGAATCAAACTTACATACCCTGTTTTGGACGACCGTTTTCATTGAAATAGAAACTGAAGACGACTGCTGCGTCAAAACCTGTTTTTGCTTGTTATTTTAAAAGAACTGTTTGCAACGTAAAGACTTGGAATGCGCATTGCGCAAAGGATCGCTTCAGCCAAGATGAAAAATTGATTTGATTATATGGACGCAATGAGCAATGTCCAGAGTCCGAGTCGATTTTGTAAGTCGGAGTCGGAGTCACCTCAAAATCCATCGACTCCGCAGCCTTGCTATGGAGACATCAACAGATTCGTATCTCCAACACTGCCACAGTCTGGAGTCGAAATGCGCTAGCAGCACGCTGCCATTAGGCCTAGGGGCGTTAGCCCTATGGGCGTTGCATGGAAAGAATGGGATCAAAGGTCGGCAGTGCCCCCCTTAATTGAAGGTGTTCCGCCTCCACTGCTCCTCCCCCCTCCTACCTTGCAGTTGTGGCTACAACTCATAAGCCATAAGTGTCCCCAACCGTGTCCCTTCTCGGATGTCGCCCCACAAGAATGTATCTCAGCGGTCCTAACATCTGATGGGATGTTTCCTTTTCCAGGCCTGTCCTGTCCTGTCTGCCGAGCAGTTCTGAGAGGCACACGGCCACACACAACTGCCAACTTCCTCTTGTTGTTTGCGCCTGTTGCGCCAGTTTGTAGTTCCTTTCCTGCACGTATCTCAATTTTTCGAGCCTTTTCTCGCTTGGATTTGCACTTGTTGGCAGATCAGTTAGCCAGTTGGCTTTTTGTTCTAGTTATATTTAATTAAAAACAAAACAAAAACAAAATGGCGCTTAACACCTATGCGGAGGTAGTCAAAACGGGAAGTGGCCCCCAGAACCTAAACATCATCAACATGCCCATGGATGGGGACTGTATGTTCCATGCTATCTCGCGCGGCGTCGGAGGTGGGGTCATCGACGCGGAAATGTTGCGTTTCATGGTAGTGACGTACATGTGGGCTAACCGCGCAGACTTTGAGGGGTTCATCGTAGGAGATTTTGAAGAGTATCTGTATAGAAGGGTGATTCCAAGGGCAGAGTGGGGCGCCGAGCCGGAGCTGACCGCGGCGGCTGCCGTCGTGAGGCGCCGCATCGTCGTCTGGCGCAATGGGCAGGTTATGCAGCGCCATGGGAACCCGGATCACCCCGAAATTCATGTGCGGTACACGGGGGTAATAGACGGTGGTCACTATGACCTCTATGCTGTGCCGCCTAGGTCATCATCCCCTCAGCCGTCCCAGGTGACCCGCAAAACGCAGGTCGAGAAACCCTCCACTCAAAGCGCCCAGACCCCTCCGGTGTCCGTCTCGCGCCGACCCAAACGCTCAAAGACGGGTAAGACGATGCGTGGTAGGGGCAAGAGAACGTTCGCTTCCCATAAGGAGGCGTTCGATCTCGTGCTAGGTAGTGTAGGTATCAGTCAGGCGGTCCCGGCTCCATCTGAGCCTGTCGTATCTTCCCCTGTAGTTTCCACCTCAGCGGCCCCAGAGAAAATTGTCGCCGCGGCCGAAGTGTCGAGCTCAGTGCTGACGCTGCCGTCTGCACACAGTGCACAGTCACCCTTGCCAGTAGACGAACCAGTAGCTAGTACCGTAGTCGGCTCCGAGGCTCAGAAGCCGGCTGATGCGCCGTGGGTCGAGGTTGGTAGGGCTAAGCGCGGTCGTGGCAGGGGTGGGATGGTTGAAAACGGGCTTTCTCCCAATCGTGCTGTAACTGTAGATATTCTTGAAGACGGCGCCCCGCAGATCCAGTTCCCCCCGCGGGCAGTAGTGGTTCAGCCGGAATCGAGTGGTGTAGGCAGGCCCGCGGGTAGGGGAAGGGCCCGTGGCGTTTTGCGGGGTCACGGTAGGGGAAACAGAGGTAGGAAATCAGCAAAGCGGGCGCCGTCCCGTAGTGTAAGTCCAGATATTTTTGACGTTAGCGTTTTAACGACTTCCCCGGCTGATAAACAATCGGCCTCACATGATAACGTCCGACGCCCTGGAGGAAGGGGAAAGGGAAGTAAACGGGGGCGGTTTACTAGGCGCCCTTCGACTGGCAGCGCTCCTTCAAATGAGCAGGTGACCGCTGCCAGGGAGACACCCGCAGACAAAATCGTGGAGGGTACGCGTTCAAAAAACAGTGCGTGTCAGACACCCCCCGAGGTAGGGTCTGATAGGGAAAGTGCACCATCAGTGCACAGCGAACCAGATATAAATCGTCCCTTGTCATCTAGGCCAATCAACCCCTCAGATTTGAATAGAGTTTCATTTTTGACACGCGCCATGCTCGAAGAGCTGGAGGAGCGCAGCAATAGCGATATAGTTATAGAATCCGTTCAGACAGATCTTTTAGGCGTAACATCCGACCTTAATGGCCCATGGGCGTACAGGGATAGTACGAAGGTGGTTATCACCTATCTAACCGGTGAGATAGGGGAGCGGCGTCGGACCCTTTGGTGCAATCTTTGTAGGCGGGGTTTTTGCGACCCGACTCGTGGTAGTTTTGTTAACTTCAGGTTCTATTCCTGGTTGAGGTTCAAAGATTTTGCGAAGAAGTCTGGTCACTCAGTGGCAGACGTACTTGACAGCGAATATCTTTTCATGAAAATTATTGGTGAAGTTAACCGTTACTATTCAATGCATTCACGCTGCGTAGAGGAGGAGGGTCTGGAGCCACATAGGGGTCCACAGCGTTGGGAGGACGCCTACAATTTGCTTAGGCTTCACTATTACGGCAGGGGGTGGTATATGTATTATAGAAAGACTACATTCCAGGAAGAATTTTCTAATGTGTACGGCCGGGACGGGTGGGAGCAATTTCAGGCCAATCCTCAGACGGACACAATGTCCGAGCAGCACTTTGAGCAGCTGCTTAGGCAGGTTCATGAAAAAATAAGGAAAAATCATGCCCGGTATACTCACCTCTTTGAAACTTTTGCGGGTCCCCAATGCCATGAGGATAGGGCTTACAGTGCTCGCGTAGATTATGACCTTAAATTTACTTCACATCAGGCTAGTGCGCCGGGCGGCGGTCGTAACCGTCCGCCGCTCGCCGGTTCTCAGCAGATCGCAGACGTCAGCAGCGACGATGTAGGTCGTGAATTCCCAATCTTTTTCATTCGTCGCTGCTGTGAATGTAATAAACTTCGCGTGATAGATGGCAGAGCTGCCGCCAAATATCCGTTAGGTTCTTACACCTACGCCGGTGGGAAACAAAGCATAAAGTTCACTTGTGACCGTCTGGTAGGTACTACCTGCGGCACAGCCATAGACATTGCGCAGTGCAGCCGCCAAGAGAAACCCTCAACATGGGTAGCGTTAGCAGTCAGCGAGCTCGGTGACCATTTGCCGCCGGCCGTCATCCGGCTACAGACATTGCGGGTACTGGACTCTGGGGATTGTAAGGAGGAAAATCAAATTATGGGTTCCTACTGCCATCGCGGGGATTCGGGATCCGTCGTGTGGCGTGACCGCGGCTCGCTCGTGACGCGGACCTCACCGGTAGGTAAAGTAACTGTAGGTTTAATGTCGCGCCGTAAACGTTTTCAGGCAATGCGGAACTTACCTTTCACGGCCGCTCGCTTCACGGTGGCCACTCCGCGCGAGGCCAAGTGTTGTCAGGCTTGGCACGATCCTATTGGGGACGGCATTGATCACGAGGATCCGTCGGTAGAGTTAACCGTAGGCTCTTTGCAGGTGCTCAGAGACTTGCATGCCGTGTATGATTCGCTTCGTCAAGTTCGTTGTATCATTTGTAAAAAACAAACGCCAGGGCTGCCACATCCGGGCTGGGTAGTTCGTGTCCCGGAACGCGGCAACATGGTCCAGCTCGTGCCGGGAGGTATCGTAGACGACGCGCTGTCAAATTCAGAAATTTTGCGTAGAGATAACAAGTGTACGGTTAGGTTAGATCCGGAATTTTTCGGTGCCAACGGCACCATTTTAACTGACCGCGAGGCCTTAGGCGTCTGCGTAACGTGTTCCCCCTCATTCCAAATTGACCCTTTGAATAATATCGTGCCGCGACCACTTGTGTCCGACACGGACCAGTCGCTGCCGTCTTCACAGGCCGGTGCGTCTGCCGATATGGCAGACGTTGCCGGCGATAGTCAGGATTCTGAGGAGCTAAATGGTCCCCGTACTCACATTTGCCCCTATTCTGCACGAAATTTAATGTCTACTGACGTTTATGGTGATGATGAGTACCGTCTCTTTGTTAATTCGTGGACCCGTGCGGAAACCATGATTCTGCGCCCCGTTCATCTTACTGTTGCCGTGCTCAGATCCAGGGCCAATAACGTACCTTTCACAAAGCACGGATCAATTTGCTATCCCATGAAGCGTCCCGTCCAAGCCGCGCGTCTGCCTTGGTACGATTTTGCTCAGCTGCCGTTCATTGTCGTTCAGCAAAACAGGCGTGACGGCACCCATTGCGAGGCTATGGTTAACATGGAGACAATTCTAAAAGCTAGGCACCTCATGGAAAGGCTAATGCCGTGCAAGTACAACCCGCGAAACACGCGGCCCTTCTATCGCTTCGTGGCCGAGCAGTGGGTGCCATTTTCCAATGAAAATTTGCGGGAGCTTCAGAGTCGCCTTCCCGAACGCAACCGTCCCTGCCAGCCACACGGTCTGCGCGTACTTAACGTAGATGAGGTTCACGCGCGCGTAAATAAAGTTTTACATTTTAATCAGTTTGTTAACTGGCTAGAGTCGGGCTTTCCGATGGCGGACATACTCCGCACCAGCTACTCACTGGAGCACGGGGGTGAGGGCGCGGACACGAGCGAGACTTGCTTGAAAAATCTTTGGGATGAAATTCGCAATGCTGTCAGGGAGTCACGGGACGACGGGTCGGGCGACGATGACGATGTTAACGTAACGATACGACACGTAGTTCAGTGCGCGGTGGAGCGTCACTGGTTGTTAGCGCCGTCCGTCGAAGACGAGGCGGCAGGCACTGTTCCTCGCGGTTCTACGCTTCTGCTGATGTGCTGCGAGGAACTCGAAATTCTAAGCCGTGAATTTGGTAATGACGAGGGCGGAGCCAGCGGCGTGGCGGTAGGCGGCGTTGCCGCACCCGAAAGTGAACGGCCGGAGGACATTCGTCAGCGAGGACTGGCACAGACAGCCTTGCACCGTATTAGCATGCCTCCGGCGGACCGCGAACATCCATTGCCGGAGTGGACGCCCGGCTATTTTCAGCTATGTTTTCCAGACGTCTTTTTAACTGGTGATGCCGACCCGTTTCAGGAGCGGCCTGTTCTTATTCGCCAACCGATAACGACTTGGCGTCAGACGTATTTGCACTGGCTAGCCCAGCAGCCAGAATCCGAGGGTAACATTGAGCTACAATTTGTAATAAGCAACCAAAAGAGTAGGGACTCTTCAAATCGCGATGCCACCGTCGCTCTAAATCTGACCGATTTTCCAGATGGTCTCCCCACAAAACAGCAGCTAGTAGACGATCCCCAATTGTGCCGCACGCTGGCTCGCTCTCTGCTCTGTTTTCAAACAAAATTGGATGATTCGGATGCATTTTGGCGTGCACACAAGCACGAAATGATAGGCGCTATTCGTGATCTAGAAGACCCGCCGTCATGGCGGGTTGGTGACATTCCGCTCGTAGTTCATCTTTGGCAAACTAGGGCCGTCCCGTATAACCACCATCCCGCTATTCATCGTCTGTCTGACGGCGCAGCCGCCAGCGAAACACTTAGTGACGAGCAGTATTTACACGCTCGATTTGCCAACACCCTTAAGCATCCGGGCATCGTTTCGTGGGTCACAGCGTTCATTGGGGAAATGGACACCCTTGCGTTGGCGCGCGTGCGTTACTCCGCCACGTACCATATTGTGCGTGCGGAGTGGGGCGCGAACGCCAATCCTCACATTCACCGTAATATAATTAGTGAATCGTTTTCTACTTTCTTGCATCGTCTTCAGGTTCAGCTTCGCATTGAGGCTGAAAGGATTGACCGCGCGGCGCGCAACGAGGACCCAACGCTGGCACGGGACACGTCCCGCAGCGCGGTCGAGACACAGGTGCGCGCGGCGTGGCAGTCTTGTCAGCAGTCCTACATTAGGCGCATTGAGAACATGTACACAAATTGGAACGCGGGCTTTACTAAGGGTGGTCGGCGCACATTTGAATTTGCCTACGATAGGAAAACAACCGTTTGTCGCGCGCGAATGGCCGCCGAGCTCGATAGGGCCATGTCCTCCGGTGACTTTGCTTATATTGACCAGCTGTATGTGAGCGTAATTAACGGCACACTTCGCCACACGGGTCACAGCGGTAGGGGTACAGCACCGTCGCTGAAAGACGGATGTGCAGTTAAACGTCTGAAAGTCGACAAGGCAGCCACCGCGGAAGCACGTAGAGTAAATCCTAACGCGGCACCAGTGAAGAAAGAGGTTGTTCGGTGCAAAAGGCGGATGCCTCGTCGTCTTCGGACTGAATCGGTCGTTGCGTCAGACTCTCACGATAGGCGTATAAAACAGTGTGAAACGGCGTGCAATGACGTGTGGATGGGAGGGCATGATCCATTCGCCGTCTTGCACATTTTGAATAACGTAGACGATAAAGCGGTCGTGCCGGCGTGGCTGGCGCGGCCGCCGTCTGTCGTTTGGGAAAGCGTAACTACAGACGATGGTGTAGCCTTTTCTTTCACAATGCAGTTGGCAATTGGGTCAGGTGATGCTAACGTAGAATACGCGCTAAAGTACGGCTTTAAGCCAGTTGCTCCCGTGCGAACTCCGGCCGATGTTCTTCTTACGGCTCTGGAGACGCGCGGCGCCACCGCAAATATAGACGCTGGCGTAGTTATGAGAATGTATAATGCAGTTTCGTCGGCTAGGTGTCAATCAATCTTTCAGGCAATGCACAAAAATTGGCAGCTGCCTCTGCTGTATAGGAATATTCGCGCGCGCGGTTTCGGCTTTAGTGGTACTCGCCTTCTGCGGCCAATTTCTGCGGAAGATGCCGGAGAGTATGTGTTTGCTAGCCGTCTGGAGCATTTCAACGCGCGTCTAAATGATAATGTGCATCATGGCGGCATAGCTGCCGACGAGTTTCAGCGTGTCATGTCGGTTCGTCAATTTTTTGATACTTTTGTAGTCTCTGAGAAAAAGATAGGTGATCAAAAGGTAATGACAATTGGGCGTCGGCGTCACCAGGTTTGCGGGTCACGTGTGTGCGTCCGTCTGACTCCACACTACGGTAAAAGTAGCGCCAATCCGTCCAGGCAGGGCTTCTGGAAATACGCCCGCGATATTGTTCTTTGGTGTGAACCCTGCTTGCTTGCAGAGGACCTGATGCCGTCTCAGCAGGCTTCACCGGCTGAGGTGTGCATCCATTGGATCTGTAGGTACCACCGTCTGCTGTCAACAGGCTTAGACGTTCCGGCTTTTGTGCGGCGGTATTATAATCATTTTCACCCGTCTGACGCCAACGACGATTCGAGTGCGTCCGAGTCGTCGGATAGCGACGACCCAGATCCCGAAGATCAAGTTATTTTAGAACAAAATGAACCAGTGGAGCCGGAGGCGAATGCGACGCGTTTGCCCGATCGTTTTTATCAGACGGCTCTAGACGCAATGCTAGGTAATCGGGGGGATGATAGGTCGGCGGATGATGGGGAAGCAAATTGCGTACCAGGGGTGGCCGCGGCCGGCATTGCCAATCCGGCTGGCTTTGATTTTCAAGCAGACTGGCTAGGAGACAGGCCAGTTAATCCCGACCTAGTGCGTCGCAATTATCGTAGGCTAGTCGCTAGCGGTACAGGAGACGTCGCACACGCACCGCTGGCTGCCCTCTCGGGGCGTCAGCGCGTGCTGTCGGCGGTTTTAAAGCGCTATTTAACGCAACAGAGGGAATTTGCTTGCTCGCGTCGCCAGTGGGATTCATACGATAGGCAGGTGAAGCAGTGGCGGCTGGCGGGCTCATCGCGTCAGGTCCCACCCGTCAGACCGGATATCGTAGACTTGCGGCAAACGCCGCCGAAGGCACTGCGCGCGTTCCTGCTAGGAGATCCTGGTGCCGGCAAATCTTTCACTTTGCGTTCGGCCGTGCATCAGCTTAGTGAAATGTTAGGTGATGATTTTGCTAAGTGGACAGATGTAGTTAAATTGTCTGCACCGACAGGATGTGCGTCTTTTCACATGGCGCACGGCGCCACTACCATCCATCGTTTATACGCCATCAGCGTGGGCCAAACAGGGGACGAGCCGCTGGCCGAGGATAGCCGTCGCTTTTCGCAACTTTGTGATAGCCTTAGTACTGAGCTAGGCTTGATAATTTTTGACGAGTTTTCAATGATTCAGCGTCGCATGATGCGTTGGGTAATGCAGCGTCTCGGTCAGGCAGGTGTTAACATGGATCACATAGGTGTCCTGTTTGTCGGTGATCCAGCGCAAATTTTTCCAATCGGGGATGTTCCTATTTGGAGCTTGCGTCAGCGCTCGGATGACGGTAATGCATGCTGTGAGGCGTCTATTTTGGGTATGGCAGCTTTCCGTGAATTATTCAGAATGCCGGCGCTGGACACTTTGCCAGGGTATGAAACGTGGAGAAAAACGCTAGGTGTAAACCGCGCTGATCTTAGTGACCGCGTTCGTGCGGAAGTAGCTCGTTTTCGCGCCGCCGCGTACGACGGCGACTATGAAACTGTTTATTTAAATGAGGTGCGTCGTACTGTTGAAAATGACCAAGTAGCCGCAAAATTTACTAGGGAGATTCTTCCTTCTATGAGATACGGTAAGGCCACCCCGGAAAAACTTCAGTGGCTCAAGGAAAACTGTGCCACAACTGAGGACATGTCTGCCGATCCTGCGTGGAAATGTGCTATAACGTTACATGGGTATCACTGGTTTAGTGAGTGGGCCGCAAACCGCTCAACAGTAGAGTCCGATAATGCTCGTGCTCTGGTTAATTTTGCTGCAGATAAGAGCGCTCACGTCATGGCCGTAAATTCACAGCACATTCCAGCCAGGAAGGCTCAGAAATTACAAAAATTATCGGCAAAAGAGTTTCGCGCGGTGCCTTCGGTTCTCTTTGCGTGTAGGGGTCTGCCGCTGATGTTGTTAGAAAACGTAGCACCCAGCTTCGGGCTATTTAACGGGTCTCAGGTAGAGTTTGTGGGTCCCCTATATCTAGAAGATGATTTGCTCGTGACTATTAGCCGTCGCGACTTTGCTGAAAAAGTACGTGTTGAAGGTGAGACACTTGTGGAGCCTATCGACACGCCCCATTCAGATAGGGAAAACGTCTATCAGGTGCCGGTGGGAAGCGTCATCGTTAAAGTAAATGGCAATGATGTAGAGGGTAACTGTCTGAATGAACTAGTGGCCACCGCGGACCCTGTTAAGCTAGTTTTGCGCACACCAAAGTGTGCGCCTCATTTGCCCGAGTTTATTGTCGTTCGTGTTCCTGGCTATACCGCCAACGGTGGTCAAAACGTTCCAGTGGCGGATCCTGGGGGGGGTCCACGGGGTCATGACCCCCCCCAAAAGGTCTGAGAGGGTCATTTGACCCCCCCCAAAAGCCGAAGACTTAAATGCGGTATAGACGCCGTCTTGCATGCTCAAAATCACCTGCCAAACACTTCTGAGTCAAACACCTTTGTTTTTCTGGATCGTGTTGCGTGAAAAGGCGTATTGAAGGCCAGAATCTTACTCGTTTTTGTCTCAACCGTGCGAGCACCAGGGGATGATCCAGGAAAACTCCAAGGGGATGGTCATGAATTTAATTCGTGGTGCCCCTACCTATACGCAAATTTAAAAACTCAACGGATTTCGGCCACTTAATTTTGGTGATGTCCTATTTCCATTTTTTTATTTTGTTTGTTTTATTTTTAGTGCCCCTGGGCCCTGGCAGGTCAAAATCACGTCGGAGGCGAAAGAAATTCACGGGAATCCCAAAAATCACGTCAGGGCATTCAGGGCCAGCTCTGACCAGCCTGACAGCTAGGGCCCTTCTTACTTCCTGGGGCCTCCTGTGAATAACCGCTAGTGTCTGTGTCTGACCGCTAGGGCCCCTCTGACTCCTCAGTAGGTAGGAGGCCCTCTGTAGAAAGGAGGCCCTCAGTAGAGAGGAGACCCCCTGTAGAGAGGAGGCCCCTTTAGAGAGGAGGCCCTCTGTAGAAAGGAGACCATCTGTAGAGAGAAGGCTCTATGTAGAGAGGAGGCCCTGTGTAGGGAGGAGGCCCTCTGTGGAAAGGAGACCGCCTGAATGCAGAAGGCCCTCTGAAGAGAGGAGACCCGCTGTAGAGAGGAGGCCCTCTGAAGAAAGGAGGCCCTCTGTAGAGAAGGGGCCCTCTGCAGAGAGGAGGCCCTTTGCAGAGATGAGGTCCTTTGCAGAGATGAGGTCCTCTGGCTCTTTGAAGAGAGGAGGCCCTCTGTAAAGGAGGCATTCTGTAGGGGAGAGTGGGGCTATTTGTTACAGGGGTAAGTTGTTACAAAGCAAATATCTTTAAAAATGCTATTGATATCGCACCAATATTTACAATAGCAGAAAGGTTGCGAACGTTTTACATGTCACGCAGGCTCAGACCTGGTGGAACGCCAAGTCGCCCTGTAGGCGCACCGGGGTAAGTTGTGACAGCAAAAGTATTTTTTGCTAGTCAACACTTTGGATCGATCTTTGTCAAAGTTATTCGTGTAAGATTGTTGAATGCATGTTCACAAAATTAAGTGATCATTTCTTTTGTAAGATTATCAAGTGAAAAGCACTAGCCTCTTCGGGAAAACAAACATGTGAATTTAATCGTGTGAAAGTCGGCCGACGCAGGGCCGGGGCATGTTTAAAGATGACTGCACAAAGATATTTGTAGCGTGCACCATTTTACCTGGGCATAAATTTCGTACAGAAAATCAAAGTCCTGTCAGTATGGCAAGGCATTGTGCCCTCGGGTGTCGCAGTAAAGGCAAATAAGAAATTTAACCATATTTGATGAACCTTTTCACGCCTGTGGAGTTCAGTAATGCTTTATGCTTTATTGCCCCTGCCTTCCAATAAGAAGGAAAGCATGTTTAGTGTTACCCATAATGAAGGTTTACGATCGGCTCCGATAGGACGGTCAATGATCGTTATAATGATGAAGAAACTACGGAAAAGAAGTGTAACATGTAACCCCACACTGTGTATCAACTTGCCCCACAATTTTTCAACTTACCCCAAAAATCTTGCTTTGGTTTTCTGCCTTTCACGTAAAAGTAAATTGTCATAAAGAAGTGAAAGTTTGCATGTGCTTTCCAAATTGACTCAGCTAGCATGTGACCAAATTTGGCACAAGTCCATTGAATAGGTTGGCCGCTAAGTAGAGAAAACCAAAAAGTGTAACGCATAGCCCCACTCTCCCCTAGTTAAGAGGCCCTGTGAAAAGAGGAGGCCCGCAGTAGAGATCGGTGGTCCTCTGTAGAGAGGAGGCCCCATCTGTGTTTTGGCAAATGTTTTTGCAAATTTTTCGCGGCGCTTCGCGCCGCCGATTCATGTACATACGTACAGGTCAATACGAAATCGTGACTAATTACATAAACCAACCGTGTCAAATTGAATCAGAATTCATATGTGTACTGTGAAGGAACTCCGGCTTGTACTGTTATGCTAAAGGGTGGTAAAATTTGTGTTTTGGAGCTGTGTTTTGACACATTCTTTTGCAAATTTTCTCGGCGCTTCGCGCCGCCGATTCATACACCAACCAATAAGAGAGATCGTAACATAACACCGACCGTGTCTTAAATTGAATCGGAATTCATATGTGTACTGTGAAGTAACTCCGGCTTGTACTAGCATGCTAAAAGGGTTGTAATATTTGTGTTTTAGAGCTGTGTTTTGACAACTTTTTTTGTAAAAAAATTTTGCGGCGCTTCGCGCCGCCGATTCATACACAGGTCAATAAGAGAGATCGTGACTGTATGCTACTAATGCATTAGGCTAAAAGTGAGGTAACTATATCTACTTCTGGGTTTTTAAGTCGGTCGATCTGACCCCCCCCCCCAGTAAAAAATCCGTGGCGACGCTCCTGTATAGGTGGGTTTCACTAACTAAAACTACTGAGCCGAGTGACTTACGATAAAACTTCATCTTAGAAACGACGAAGATCAAATGTCATTTGATCTCGACATACTCGCTCCCTACCCCCCCCCCCCCCGGTCGTCAGAATTCATTCATCAGACCTGGCATGTCGCCGACTGGTGACCCCCCCCAAAACGAACCCCTAGATCCGCCCTTGAAACGTTCTAGGCATAGAAGACGCAGATGATCTTGTTCCCATCCGTGCAGTGAAACGCGGCCGCGCATCTCGCAAAAAGGGTAGCGCTGTTTCTGAAGGTAACTGTTCTGAATTTCGCGTAGGTTTCCGCTCGAGGGGGGCAGCGCGTTTACCGCTTTAAAGGTCAGGTGCCACTTTGTCTCGGGTAGAAGTTAATAAGGAATGGGTTGGGCAATCCGGGCTTTTGGACTGTCGTAGTTTCGCGCGTTAAACATCCAAAGCACATGTACATTCCTGAGACAGAAGCCCACCGCGCAGGAAATAAATGTTCACGCGTCTTAATGAGACGTCATTGAGCAGAAATTTTTGAGCGCCAAATGCGCATTAATGCCGCCAAAACGTGGCGTCTACGTA